>NC_092342.1:107652500-107960000 GCF_046630445.1 Rutidosis leptorrhynchoides
AGATCGTTTGTTACAAAAATGCAATTCGCATTATACGAGAAAAAGGAAAACCCTTAATGGTGTATGGAGAAAAGGGCAACACGAAGCTAGATCTTATTAGTAATTTGAAGGCACAAAAACTAATAAGAAAAGGTTGCTATACTGTTCTAGCACACATCGAGAAAGTACAAACTGAAGAAAAGAGCATCAATGATGTTCCCATCGCAAAAGAATTTCTCGATGTATTTCCGAAAGAATTACCGGGATTACCCCCACATCGATCCGTTGAATTTCAAATAGATCTTGTACCAGGAGCTGCACCAATAGCTCGTGCTCCTTACAGACTCGCACCCAGCGAGATGAAAGAACTGCAAAGCCAATTACAAGAACTTTTAGAGCATGGTTTCATTCGACCAAGCACATCACCGTGGGGAGCTCCTGTTTTGTTTGTCAAGAAGAAAGATGGTACATTCAGGTTGTGTATCAACTACCGAGAGTTGAACAAACTTACCATCAAGAACCGCTACCCACTACCGAGAATCGACGACTTATTTGATCAACTACAAGGCTCGTCTGTTTATTCAAAGATTGACTTACGTTCTGGGTATCATCAAATGCGGGTGAAAGAAGATGATATTCCAAAGACTGCTTTCAGAACACGTTACGGTCATTGCGAGTATATGGTCATGCCATTTGGTTTAACTAATGCACCAGCTGTGTTCATGGACCTTATGAACCGAGTGTGTGGACCATACCTTGACAAGTTTGTCATTGTTTTCATTGATGACATACTTATTTACTCAAAGAATGACCAAGAACACGGTGAACATTTGAGAAAGGTGTTAGAAGTATTGAGGAAGGAAGAATTGTACGCTAAATTTTCAAAGTGTGCATTTTGGTTGGAAGAAGTTCAATTCCTCGGTCACATAGTGAACAAAGAAGGTATTAAGGTGGATCCGGCAAAGATAGAAACTGTTGAAAAGTGGGAAACCCCGAAAACTCCGAAACACATACGCCAGTTTTTAGGACTAGCTGGTTACTACAGAAGGTTCATCCAAGACTTTTCCAGAATAGCAAAACCCTTGACTGCATTAACGCATAAAGGGAAGAAATTTGAATGGAATGATGAACAAGAGAAAGCGTTTCAGTTATTGAAGAAAAAGCTAACTACGGCACCTATATTATCATTGCCCGAAGGGAATGATGATTTTGTGATTTATTGTGACGCATCAAAGCAAGGTCTCGATTGTGTATTAATGCAACGAACGAAGGTGATTGCTTATGCGTCTAGACAATTGAAGATTCACGAACAAAATTATACGACGCATGATTTGGAATTAGGCGTGGTTGTTTTTGTATTAAAGACTTGGAGGCACTACTTATATGGGGTCAAAAGTATTATATATACCGACCACAAAAGTCTTCAACACATATTTAATCAGAAACAACTGAATATGAGGCAGCGTAGGTGGATTGAATTATTGAATGATTACGACTTTGAGATTCGTTACCACCCGGGGAAGGCAAATGTGGTAGCCGATGCCTTGAGCAGGAAGGACAGAGAACTCATTCGAGTAAAATCTATGAATATAATGATTCATAATAACCTTACTACTCAAATAAAGGAGGCGCAACAAGGAGTTTTAAAAGAGGGAAATTTAAAGGATGAAATACCCAAAGGATCGGAGAAGCATCTTAATATTCGGGAAGACGGAACCCGGTATAGGGCTGAAAGGATTTGGGTACCAAAATTTGGAGATATGAGAGAAATGGTACTTAAGCTCATAAAACCAGATACTCAATACATCCTGGAACGTGGAAGATGTACAAGGATCTCAAGAAACATTTTTGGTGGCCGGGTATGAAAGCCGGTGTTGCTAAATACGTAGGAGAATGTTTGACGTGTTCTAAGGTCAAAGCTGAGCATCAGAAACCATCAGGTCTACTTCAACAACCCGAAATCCCGGAATGGAAATGGGAAAACATTACCATGGATTTCATCACTAAATTGCCAAGGACTGCAAGTGGTTTTGATACTATTTGGGTAATAGTTGATCGTCTCACCAAATCAGCACACTTCCTGCCAATAAGAGAAGATGACAAGATGGAGAAGTTAGCACGACTGTATTTGAAGGAAGTCGTCTCCAGACATGGAATACCAATCTCTATTATCTCTGATAGGGATGGCAGATTCATTTCAAGATTCTGGCAGACATTACAGCAAGCATTAGGAACTCATCTAGACATGAGTACTTCCTATCATCCACAAACTGATGGGCAGAGTGAAAGGACGATACAAACGCTTGAAGACATGCTACGAGCATGTGTTATTGATTTCGGAAACAGTTGGGATCGACATCTACCGTTAGCAGAATTTTCCTACAACAACAGCTACCATTCAAGCATTGAGATGGCGCCGTTTGAAGCACTTTATGGTAGAAAGTGCAGGTCTCCAATTTGTTGGAGTAAAGTGGGGGATAGACAAATTACGGGTTCAGAGATTATACAAGAAACTACCGAGAAGATCATCCAAATTCAACAACGGTTGAAAACCGCCCAAAGTCGACAAAAGAGCTACGCTGACATTAAAAGAAAAGATATAGAATTTGAAATTGGAGAGATGGTCATGCTTAAAGTTGCACCTTGGAAAGGCGTTGTTCGATTTGGTAAACGAGGGAAATTAAATCCAAGGTATATTGGACCATTCAAGATTATTGATCGTGTCGGACCAGTAGCTTACCGACTTGAGTTACCTCAACAACTCGCGGCTGTACATAACACTTTCCACGTCTCGAATTTGAAGAAATGTTTTGCTAAAGAAGATCTCACTATTCCGTTAGGTGAAATCCAAATCAACGAAAAACTTCAATTCATCGAAGAACCCGTCGAAATAATGGATCGTGAGGTTAAAAGACTTAAGCAAAACAAGATACCAATTGTTAAGGTTCGATGGAATGCTCGTAGAGGACCCGAGTTCACCTGGGAGTGTGAAGATCAGATGAAGAAGAAATACCCGCATCTATTTTCAGAAGATTCGTCAACACCTTCAACAGCTTAAAATTTCGGGACGAAATTTATTTATCGGGTAGGTACTGTAGTGACCCGAACTTTTCCATGTTTATATATATTAATTGAGATTGATATTTACATGATTAAATGTTTCCAACATGTTAAGCAATCAAACTTGTTAAGACTTGATTAATTGAAATATGTTTCATATAGACAATTGACCACCCAAGTTGACCGGCGATTCACGAACGTTAAAACTTGTAAAAATGACATGACGATATATATATGGATATACATATGGTTAACATGAGATTATGATAAGTAAGTATCTCCATAAGTATATTAACAATGAGTTATATACATATAAACAAGACTACTAACTTAAGGATTTCGAAACGAGACATATATGTAACGATTATCGTTGTAACGACATTTAAATGTATATATATCATATTAAGATATATTAATATATCATAATATCATGATAATATAATAATTTAACATCTCATTAGATATAATAAACAATGGGTGTAACGACCCGCACTTTTTCGATCGTTCTATACTTATAAGATTAATATTTACATAAATTAAACCTTACCAACATGATAATCAATCCAAATTGTCGAGACTTATGTTTTTCGAAAAGAGTTTTACACAACGTTTGACCGTCTAGTTTGACCGATGATATCACGAACTATACAATATATGATAATTATACGTTTGTGTATATATATGTATATATACATATTTAACATGACCTAAGAATGTTTTAATATCTCATTTTGTATTAATAACAATAAGTTATAAGTATATTTTGAAACTACTAACTTAAGTTTTCAAAACGATAACCATACGTAACGTTATTTGACTTAAATACTTATGACCTATAATGTTTATACATATATCGTATAAGTAATGTATTTAATCACTTTTAAAGACTTAAATACATAAAACAATATAAGTATATTTATAAAAGATAACTATATTTGAATCCTCGTTCCGTTTTCTCAAAGATTTCTATACGTATACCTAGGGTATATGTACCCGTATCATACGCAGCTTCTAGATGTATTTACTATTGGTATATACCAATAAAAATCTGCTCCTTAGCAGCCTTAAATGATTAAGAAACATGTGGAACCAACCATTTGTCAAGTAGCATGAATTATTTAGCAAGAAAACAAAGTTAGGTATCTTTTTTTTCCTTTATAACCTAAAAACGTTTTTATGCATGCACACCATTTCTTCACCCCATTTTCTCATACTTACACTTCCATTTCTCTCTCAAAATACTCTTAACTTCATACTTGATCATCTCCAAGCATTTTCCCCATCATTTAGATTCAAAAACAACACTTAAACCTCATAAGAAAACCTTACAAAAACACTTCAAGAAATCCTTCCAAGAACACCAACTTACTTCCAATCTTTCATCCACTTCCATCACCCTTTTGGTTCTAGGTTCTTACTCCTCTTTTACAACAACCTTGTCCAAGGAACTTGAGGTAGAATCTATGTTCATAACCTTATTCGATTCATATATATATAGCTATCTTATTTTGTGGTATAAAATTTTAACAACAAGAACATAGTTTGAATGTTTTCAAACTTGTTTGCAAACTAAATAGATCCTTCTAACTTAACTTTTAAAATACTCCAAGACCTGTAATATAACTTAAATATATGCTAATTTAACAAGGTATAACTTGGTTTTTCAAAGATTATCTTAAAAACTGTTTTTACGACGTCGGAGTGCCACCGGAGGCTGTTTTGGGTTGAATAATTAAAAACTATCTTAAACTTTGAATTGGAGGTTTATTTTCTGGAAAAATGATTTTTACTATGAATATTATAACACATAAAAATTTCATGATTTAACTCAAAGTATAAGTATTTTTAGAAAAATAATCATTTAAGGTTGTTTACATGATGGAAAATGATTAACTTCATAAGTTTCACTAAAGTTTGACCTATGCCGTGTGATTTTGAATACAAACTAAGGTATTTACAGTTCATAGTCTTAAAGAGGGACTCGATCCAAGGAGATGGCAAGTTGAATCAACGAAAACGGAGTTGTAACGAAGAAACTATGACCGAAACAAAATCGGATATCCAAGACTAGTTTAGCCACGAAAATAATTGGGAAAAATTAAATAAATCACATCTTTTTAAGTTAACATGATATTTTATATATATGTACTTATAATTCAATTTTATATGGTTCAGGATCACCCGTAAACAACACGAGAAGATTAATCATAAGATCCCATGATTGTACGCAACACGTCATTTGACAACACCGGTACTTTATGTACGCAACACGTCATTTGACAACACCGGTACCATGGGTCAAGATTAATCTCGACCAATACATATACGATGGGGTTTTATTTATTTCATTGGGGGTTTTATTTATTTCATTACGGGTATATTAAACATCTAAAAATGAACCATTAAAATTGAATTACTAACAACGAACTGCTAACTACGGACTAAGGAATTATTCAAAGTATTAAAAGTATAACAAGTATATATATGTGACGTTTGTTTAAAAAGAAAAGGTATTGATATATTATATATGGATAGGTTCGTGATATCAACCGGAGACCAAGTCAAATTATATATATATCTTCAAGACGAAAGTGAGTATATAGTCCCACTTTTAAACTCTAAATATTTCGGGATGAGAATACATGTATTTTATGTTTTACGTTATGGACACAAGTAACTGAAAAATATATTCTACGTTGAGTTGTACCACTGGCATACTTCCCTGTAGCTTGGTAACTGTTATTTACAGCGGTATTGTAAACGCGAATCCTGTTGATAGATCTATCGGGCCTGACAACCCCAACCGGACTGGACGACCAGTATTCAACGGTTGCACAGTACTTCGTTTCGTGACTACACTTGGTACGGTGTAGTAAGATTTCATAATAAAGGGAATATGCGACGTGATTAAATGTTAAGTATGGTTACCAAGTGCTCAACCACTTAGAATATTTTTATTAAACTGTTTATATACGAAATCTTGTGGTCTATATATATATATTGCTGCCGGCACTAAACCTATATCTCACCAACTTTATGTTGACCTTTTAAAACATGTCTATTCTCAGGAGATTACTAAAGCTTCCGCTGCATAATGTTGAATTTGAGCAGGATCTTGCGTACGCATATTTGTGTCAAAAATAAAACTGCATACCCGAGGATCTGTGTTGTAAAATATGCTAGAAACCGTGTTGTTATCATTATATGTAAAGTTTGTAAGTCGAATATTATCGCTAAACGATAATCATTTTTATGTTGTCCAAAGCTTGTAACAAAAATAAGAATCATGGTTTGTAATGTATAATATATGCAGTTTTTCTTTTAAAAATGTCGCATATAGAGGTCAATACCTCGCAATGAAATCATACGTTATTTAACACGTTCTTATGGTTAAGGAGGGGTTATGACATGTGGTATCAGAGCGGTGGTCTTAGCGAACCAGGTTTGCATTAGTGTGTCTAACTGATAAGTCGTTAGGATACATTAGTAAGTCTGGACTTTGACCGGGTCTGATTTAAAAACCATTGCTTATCATTGTTGGTTAAAATTTATATGTAAATATTATGTAGTACTAATGGGTTAGTTGTTGTGTGATAGATGTCGGGCTCAAAACTTGTCATCACATTCAGCGACTCCGAACCAGAATCTTCAGATGGTGTTCCAGTCATTAACCTATCCGATGACGAAAATAATATCTTTGGGGAAGACTCACAAATTCCGGATGAACCGACTATAGAGAACCCGGAAAGTGAACCCGAGGAGGAAAGTGAACCCGAGGAGGAAAGTGAACCCGAGGAGGAAAGTGAACCTGAGGAAGAAATACAGGAAATTACAAAAGACGAGTTCGAACTAGGAAAGAAACGAAAGGCTAATGAATTAGAAAATTCAAATCCCGAGTTTAGTAAGGATGATGTGGCACCAACTCCACTAGACACTACCACCCCTATTCCCGCTATTCCTATTCGTTCTATCCCGGCATCCAGTTCTTCAGCCCCACAGCCAAAATATAGGCAGACAGCCAGGATAAGCGTTAAGCGATTCTTTGAACCTAAACGTCCTAGAAAATAGACCAAACGATGCGCTGCCGTATTAAACTATGGGATCATATAATGTTTTGTATAATATTATTAGTGTGGTTTGCTTAATGTTCGATGTAAGATAAGCATATGTAAAATAGTGAAGTGTGAAATGCAATAATTTTCCATGGTTAAGTATTATTTAGATGGTAGTAATTGATTCTGTACTAAGCTATTAAGTATGGACATTAACGGGTAGGTACTACCCTAGATATAATTATAAAACGCTAATAAGAAGAAAAGGCTTTTATAATAATACCTGGTTCATATTATTAATAAGCTATAATGTACTGTAAATATACACTACATCTATAATATTCCATGTGAATAATTATTTTCTTTTCATTCTTATAGAAGAATATGGCGCGATTGAACCGAATGACGGAACAAGAAATCCAGGAACTCATCAATCAGCGAGTGAACGACAGAATGTTATGGGTCGAGGCTGCAAGAGGTGCTGCAGTTAACCTAAATCCTCGTGTGGGGTGCACTTACAAAACTTTTCAAGCTTGCAAGCCCTCATCATTCAGTGGAACAGAAGGACCAATCGGTTTAACCCGGTGGATAGAAAAGATGGAGACTGTGTTTAAAATCAGTGGTTGTGTTGAAAAGGACATGACCAAGTATGCATCGTGCACTTTACAAGATAGTGCACTCACGTGGTGGAAAAATTATGTGAAGGCTGTAGGAGGAGATGTAGCTTATGATACTCCGTGGGAAGAATTCAAAACAATGTTAATCAACGAATATTGTCCCAGGAACAAGGTTAGGAAGTTGGAAGATGAGTTACGAAGTCTGAAGGTTATTGGTACTGAAATCACCAACTACAATCAGCGATTCATGGAATTAGTTTTGCTATGTCCTGAATTGGTTCCAACCGAAGAACGGAAGATTGAAATGTACAAAGATGGTTTGCCCAAAAAGGTCAAGGCAAACGTTACAGCATCGAAACCTAAGACAATTCATGAAGCTATAACCATGGCAAACGAGCTAATGGATCAGGTCATCATGGATAAGAAAGCATCCAATACTGATGTGAAGGTATCAGGTAACAAAAGAAAGTGGAATGGAAATTATGATCGAGGTAACCAACAACAATCTTTTAAGAAACAAGAAACCATACAAGGTGCAGGTAGTGGTTCAAGCTTTGGTTACAAAGGACAAAATCCTTTATGCAACCGATGCCACAAACATCACTCTGGCTACTGTAATGTGGTATGCAACAAATGTAATCGAAAGGGTCATCTTGCTGAAGATTGTAGGGCTCTCGTTACAAATACAAATGGTACCAAGACTCCTGCCACCAATGCAAATAGAACTGCTTTGGCTACCATTACTTGTTATGGGTGTGGAAAACAAGGTCACTATAAGAGCCAGTGTCCAAATCCAGAGAAGAATAATGGATCTGCACGTGGAAGAGCATTTGTTATTAATGCTAGAGAGGCGTGTGAAGACCCGGAGCTTGTTACGGGTACGTTTACCATTAATAACTTATCCGCATCTATTATATTTGATACTGGTGCCGATAGAAGTTACGTGAGTAGAGGCTTTTACGCTAAATTGAATTGTTCATCATTACCTCTAGATGCTAAGTACATGATTGAGTTAGCTAATGGTAAACTAATTAAAGCCGATAAAATTTGCCGTGATTGTAAAATAAATTTAGCTGGAGAAACATTTAAAATTGACTTAATACCCGTAGAATTAGGAAGTTTTGATGTAATAGTCGGCATGGACTGGATGTCCAAAGTAGGAGCTGAAGTTGTGTGTGCCAAGAAGGCAATTCGCATTCCTTGTAAGGATAGAATGCCGGTGATGATTTATGGAGAGAAGGGTAACTCAAAGCTAAAACTCATTAGTTATTTGAAAGCTCAAAAGTGCTTGAAGAAAGGGTGCTATGCTATCTTAGCACATGTTAATAAAGTCGAAAAGAAAGAAAAAGAGAAGTGCATCAACGACGTGCCTGTGGCAAGAGATTTTCCTGAAGTTTTTCCGGAAGAGTTGCCGGGATTACCTCCATTTAGATCTGTAGAATTTCAAATAGATTTAGTACCAGGATCTGCACCAGTTGCCCGTGCTCCATATAGACTTGCACCGTCCGAACTAAAAGAACTTCAAAGTCAGTTAAAAGAATTACTGGACCGTGGATTCATACGACCAAGCACTTCACCGTGGGGAGCTCCGATTCTATTTGTTAAAAAGAAAGATGGATCTTTTAGGATGTGTATAGATTATCGTGAATTAAATAAGTTAACTATCAAGAATCGGTATCCACTACCGAGAATTGATGACTTATTTGATCAACTCCAAGGATCATGTGTGTACTCGAAAATTGACCTAAGATCGGGCTATCATCAATTACGTGTCAAAGAAGAAGATATACCGAAAACTGCTTTTCGGACACGTTACGGTCATTACGAATTTTTGGTCATGCCGTTTGGATTGACGAATGCGCCAGCTGTATTCATGGACCTCATGAATCGAGTTTGTAGTCCGTATTTAGATAAGTTTGTTATCGTTTTCATTGATGACATTCTTATCTATTCCAAGAGTGAGCAAGAGCATGAGCAGCATTTAAGGTTGATATTAGAGTTGTTGAGAAAAGAACAGCTATACGCTAAATTTTCTAAGTGTGCTTTCTGGTTGAAAGAAGTGCAATTTCTTGGCCACGTTGTTAGTAGCAAAGGAATTCAGGTTGATCCAGCAAAAATTGAAGCCATTGAAAAATGGGAGACTCCTAAAACACCAATGCAGATACGCCAATTTTTGGGTTTAGCCGGTTATTATAGAAGGTTTATTCAAGATTTTTCCCGAATAGCTAAGCCGTTGACAGCATTAACGCAAAAAGGGAAGAAATACGAATGGACCTCGGAGCAGGAGAACGCATTTCAATTACTGAAGAAGAAGTTAACTACGGCGCCTATTTTATCGTTACCTGAAGGGAACGATGATTTTGAAATATATTGTGACGCTTCGCGACAAGGTTTTGGTTGTGTTCTTATGCAACGAAAGAAAGTTATTGCATACGCATCCCGACAATTAAAGATTCACGAGCGGAATTATACGACGCATGATCTAGAACTGGGAGCAGTCGTGTTTGCATTGAAGATATGGAGACACTACTTGTATGGGGTTAAATGCACTGTGTTTACTGATCATAAAAGCCTTCAACATATTTTAGATCAAAAACAGCTGAACATGAGGCAACGTAGGTGGGTTGAGTTAATAAATGACTATGATTGTGAAATTCGTTATCATCCCGGGAAAGCGAACGTGGTGGCCGACGCTCTAAGCAGAAAGGAACGAGAACCAATTCGAGTACGAGCGATGAACATAAAAATTCGCATGAATCTCAACTCACAAATCAAAGAAGTTCAACGAGAAGCACTTACTAAAGAAAATATAGGAAATGAAATAATGAAGAAGTATGAGAAGCAACTCATTATACGGGAAGATGGAATTCGATATTTTGCAAACCGTATTTGGGTACCGAAGTTGGGTGGATTAAGGAAGTTGATATTGAACGAGGCACATAAGACAAGATACTCGATACATCCTGGAGTTGGAAAGATGTATCAAGATCTTAAGACACATTATTGGTGGCCTAACTTAAAAACAGACGTTGCAACATATGTTGGGAAGTGTTTAACTTGTTCCAAGGTCAAGGCAGAACACCAGAAACCATCAGGGTTACTTCAACAACCAGAAATCCCAGAATGGAAATGGGATGGTATTACCATGGATTTCATCACGAAGTTACCAAAGACTGCCTGGGGATACGACACCATTTGGGTGATTGTTGATCGTCTCACCAAGTCTGCACATTTCTTGCCTATGAAGGAAACGGATAGAATGGAGAAACTATTACGATTGTATATAAAGGAAATTGTTTCAAGGCATGGAATACCTATTTCCATTATATCTGATCGTGATAGTAGATTTACCTCAAAGTTCTGGCAATCACTACAGGAGGCCCTAGGAACTCGTTTGGATATGAGCACCGCATATCATCCGCAAACCGACGGGCAGAGTAAAAGAACAATTCAGACTCTTGAAGACATGCTCAGGGCATGTGTGATCGATTTTGGAAACGGATGGGATAAGTATTTACCGTTAGCAGAATTCTCGTATAATAATAGTTATCATGCGAGCATTAAAGCTGCACCATTCGAAGCATTGTATGGAAGGAAGTGTAGATCTCCTATCTGTTGGAATGAAGTAGGAGATCGACATTTAACTGGTCCCGAGATCATACACGAAACGACTGAGAAGATAGTACAAATCAAGGAGAGATTGAAAACAGCCCGTAGTCGCCAAAAGAGCTACGCCGATGTCCGAAGGAAACCATTAGAGTTTCAGATCGGTGACATGGTTATGCTAAAGGTGTCACCTTGGAAAGGTGTGATACGTTTTGGAAAAAGGGGTAAACTGAACCCAAGATATGTAGGCCCGTTCAAGATCATCGAACGCATTGGACCGGTAGCTTATCGACTCGAGTTACCGCAACAACTCGCCGGAGTACATAATACCTTTCACATCTCGAACCTTAAGAAGTGTCTTGCAAAGGAAGACCTCACCATTCCTCTTGAAGAAATCCATGTCGACGAGAAACTACAATTCGTCGAAGAACCAATCGAAATCATGGACCGTGAAGTTAAACAGCTCAAGCAGAGCAACATACCGATCGTTAAGGTTCGTTGGAATGCTCGAAGAGGTCCCGAGTTTACGTGGGAACAGGAGGATCAGATGAAACAAAAGTATCCACACTTGTTTCTCGATGACGCAAAATAGGTACAATTTTAAAATTTCGGGACGAAATTTATTTAACGGGGAGGTAATGTAACGACCCGCACTTTTTCGATCGTTCTATACTTATAAGATTAATATTTACATAAATTAAACCTTACCAACATGATAAGCAATCCAAATTATCGAGACTTATGTTTTTCGAAAAGAGTTTTACACAACGTTTGACCGTCTAGTTTGACCGATGATATCACGAACTATACAATATATGATAATTATACGTTTGTGTATATATATATGTATATATACATATTTAACATGACCTAAGAATGTTTTAATATCTCATTTTGTATTAATAACAATAAGTTATAAGTATATTTTGAAACTACTAACTTAAGTTTTCAAAACGATAACCATACGTAACGTTATTTGACTTAAATACTTATGACCTATAATGTTTATACATATATCGTATAAGTAATGTATTTAATCACT
Source organism: Rutidosis leptorrhynchoides (assembly GCF_046630445.1). Taxonomy (NCBI): domain Eukaryota; kingdom Viridiplantae; phylum Streptophyta; class Magnoliopsida; order Asterales; family Asteraceae; genus Rutidosis; species Rutidosis leptorrhynchoides. Next base: position 107,664,857 of record NC_092342.1, read on the forward strand.
TTTAAAGACTTAAATACATAAAACAATATAAGTATATTTACAAAAGATAACTATATTTGAATCCTCGTTCCGTTTTCTCAAAGATTTCTATACGTATACCTAGGGTATATGTACCCGTATCATACGCAGCTTCTAGATGTATTTACTATTGGTATATACCAATAAAAATCTGCTCCTTAGCAGCCTTAAATGATTAAGAAACATGTGGAACCAACCATTTGTCAAGTAGCATGAATTATTTAGCAAGAAAACAAAGTTAGGTATCTTTTTTTTCCTTTATAACCTAAAAACGTTTTTATGCATGCACACCATTTCTTCACCCCATTTTCTCATACTTACAATTCCATTTCTCTCTCAAAATACTCTTAACTTCATACTTGATCATCTCCAAGCATTTTCCCCATCATTTAGCTTCAAAAACAACACTTAAACCTCATAAGAAAACCTTACAAAAACACTTCAAGAAATCCTTCCAAGAACACCAACTTACTTCCAATCTTTCATCCACTTCCATCACCCTTTTGGTTCTAGGTTCTTACTCCTCTTTTACAACAACCTTGTCCAAGGAACTTGAGGTAGAATCTATGTTCATAACCTTATTCGATTCATATATATATAGCTATCTTATTTTGTGGTATAAAATTTTAACAACAAGAACATAGTTTGAATGTTTTCAAACTTGTTTGCAAACTAAATAGATCCTTCTAACTTAACTTTTAAAATACTCCAAGACCTGTAATATAACTTAAATATATGCTAATTTAACAAGGTATAACTTGGTTTTTCAAAGATTATCTTAAAAACTGTTTTTACGACGTCGGAGTGCCACCGGAGGCTGTTTTGGGTTGGATAATTAAAAACTATCTTAAACTTTGAATTGGAGGTTTATTTTCTGGAAAAATGATTTTTACTATGAATATGATAACACATAAAAATTTCATGATTTAACTCAAAGTATAAGTATTTTTAGAAAAATAATCATTTAAGGTTGTTTACATGATGGAAAATGATTAACTTCATAAGTTTCACTAAAGTTTGACCTATGCCGTGTGATTTTGAATACAAACTAAGGTATTTACAGTTCATAGTCTTAAAGAGGGACTCGATCCAAGGAGATGGCAAGTTGAATCAACGAAAACGGAGTTGTAACGAAGAAACTATGACCGAAACAAAATCGGATATCCAAGACTAGTTTAGCCACGAAAATAATTGGGAAAAATTAAATAAATCACATCTTTTTAAGTTAACATGATATTTTATATATATGTACTTATAATTCAATTTTATATGGTTCAGGATCACCCGTAAACAACACGAGAAGATTAATCATAAGATCCCATGATTGTACGCAACACGTCATTTGACAACACCGGTACTTTATGTACGCAACACGTCATTTGACAACACCGGTACCATGGGTCAAGATTAATCTCGACCAATACATATACGATGGGGTTTTATTTATTTCATTGGGGGTTTTATTTATTTCATTGCGGGTATATTAAACATCTAAAAATGAACCATTAAAATTGAATTACTAACAACGAACTGCTAACTACGGACTAAGGAATTATTCAAAGTATTAAAAGTATAACAAGTATATATATATGTGACGTTTGTTTAAAAAGAAAAGGTATTGATATATTATATATGGATAGGTTCGTGATATCAACCGGAGACCAAGTCAAATTATATATATATCTTCAAGACGAAAGTGAGTATATAGTCCCACTTTTAAACTCTAAATATTTCGGGATGATAATACATGTATTTTATGTTTTACGTTATGGACACAAGTAACTGAAAAATATATTCTACGTTGAGTTGTACCACTGGCATACTTCCCTGTAGCTTGGTAACTGTTATTTACAGCGGTATTGTAAACGCGAATCCTGTTGATAGATCTATCGGGCCTGACAACCCCAACCGGACTGGACGACCAGTATTCAACGGTTGCACAGTACTTCGTTTCGTGACTACACTTGGTCCGGTGTAGTAAGATTTCATAATAAAGGGAATATGCGACGTGATTAAATATTAAGTATGGTTACCAAGTGCTCAACCACTTAGAATATTTTTATTAAACTGTTTATATACGAAATCTTGTGGTCTATATATATATATATTGCTGCCGGCACTAAACCTATATCTCACCAACTTTATGTTGACCTTTTAAAACATGTCTATTCTCAGGAGATTACTAAAGCTTCCGCTGCATAATGTTGAATTTGAGCAGGATCTTGCGTACGCATATTTGTGTCAAAAATAAAACTGCATACCCGAGGATCTGTGTTGTAAAATATGCTAGAAACCGTGTTGTTATCATTATATGTAAAGTTTGTAAGTCGAAGATTATCGCTAAACGATAATCATTTTTATGTTGTCCAAAGCTTGTAACAAAAATAAGAATCATGGTTTGTAATGTATAATATATGCAGTTTTTCTTTTAAAAATGTCGCATATAGAGGTCAATACCTCGCAATGAAATCATACGTTATTTAACACGTTCTTATGGTTAAGGACGGGTTATGACAATGGGTTAACAACATTAATTGAGATCGTTAACTTAAAGGTTTCAAAACAACACTTACATGTAACGACTAACGATGACTTAACGACTCAGTTAAAATGTATATACATGTAGTGTATTTAGATGTATTAAAATACTTTTGGAAGACTTCAAGACATATATCAAAACACTCATACTTAACGAAAATGGTTACAGTTACTTTCCCATTCTTTTCTTTCATCAAGAATTCTAGTCGTATTCTTACCCGTATTATACACAGCTTCAAAACGTACTTACTATGGGTATATACCAATAGGAACTAGCATGGGATTCTACTCTTGATTATGTCGTGTATGACTAATCAATTTTAACTTCTACCATGAGCTAGTCAACTAACTAGAACTCCTTTTAACCCCACTCACCACTCACCAATTACCGCTCATCATTCACTCCATTTCACTTCCAATTCTCTTTCTAATTCTCTCTCAACACACCCACACTATTATGAACGTATTTTTCCAGTAATTAATCATCATCTTCATCAAAAATCACTTCAAGAATCAAGCTATAATCATCATAGGAAGAACACTTCAAGAACACTTCAAAAATCCCTTCAAGTTTACTAATTTACTTCCAAGCTTTCTAATCCATTCCAAGTAATCATCTAAGATCAAGAAACCTTTGTTATATACAGTAGGTTATCTTTCTTATTCAAGGTAATATTCATATTCAAACTTTGATTCAATTTCTATAACTATAAACTATCTTAATTCGAGTAAAAATCTTACTTGAACTTGTTTTTGTGTCATGATCCTACTTCAAGAACTTTCAAGCCATCCAAGATCCTTTGAAGCTAGATCATTTCTTGTCACTTCCAGTAGGTTTACCTACTAAACTTGAGGTAGTAATGATGTTCATAACATCATTCGATTCATATATATAAAACTATCTTATTCGAAGGTTTAAACTCGTAATCACTAGAATATAGTTTAGTTAATTCTAAACTTGTTCGCAAACAAAAGTTAATCCTTCTAACTTGACTTTTAAAATTAACCACACACATTTTCTATATCTATATGATATGCTAACTTAATGATTTAAAACCTGGAAACACGAAAAACACCGTAAAACCGGATTTACGCCGTCGTAGTAACACCGCGGGCTGTTTTGGGTTAGTTAATTAAAAACTATGATAAACTTTGATTTAAAAGTTGTTATTCTGAGAAAATGATTTTTATTATGAACATGAAACTATATCCAAAAATTATGGTTAAACTCAAAGTGGAAGTATGTTTTCTAAAATGGTCATCTAGACGTCATTCTTTCGACTGAAATGACTACCTTTACAAAAATGACTTGTAACTTATTTTTCCGACTATAAACCTATACTTTTTCTGTTTATATTCATAAAATAGAGTTCAATATTAAACCATATCAATTTGATTCCCTCAAAACGGATTTAAAATGAAGAAGTTATGGGTAAAACAAGATTGGATAATTTTTCTCATTTTAGCTACGTGAAAATTGGTAACAAATCTATTCCAACCATAACTTAATCAACTTGTATTGTATATTATGTAATCTTGAGATACCATAGACAAGTATACAATGTTTCGACCTATCATGTCGACACATCTATATATATTTCAGAACAACCATAGACACTCTATATGTGAATGTTGGAGTTAGCTATACAGGGTTGAGGTTGATTCCAAAATATATATAGTTTGAGTTGTGATCAATACTGAGATACGTATACACTGGGTCGTGGATTGATTCAAGATAATATTTATCGATTTATTTCTGTACATCTAACTGTGGACAACAAGTTGTAGGTTACTAACGAGGACCGCTGACTTAATAAACTTAAAACATCAAAATATATTAAAAGTGTTGTAAATATATTTTGAACATACTTTGATATATATGTATATATTGTTATAGGTTCGTGAATCAACAGTGGCCAAGTCTTACTTCTCGACGAAGTAAAAATCTGTGAAAGTGAGTTATAGTCCCACTTTTAAAATCTAATATTTTTGGGATGAGAATACATGCAGGTTTTATAAATGATTTACAAAATAGACACAAGTACGTGAAACTACATTCTACGGTTGAATTATCGAAATCGAATATGGCCCTTTTTATTAAGTCTGGTAATCTAAGAATTAGGGAACAGACACCCTAATTGACGCGAATCCTAAAGATAGATCTATTGGGCCTAACAAACCCCATCCAAAGTACCGGATGCTTTAGTACTTTGAAATTTATATCATATCCGAAGGGTGTCCCGGAATGATGGGGATATTCTTATATATGCATCTTGTTAATGTCGGTTACCAGGTGTTCACCATATGAATGATTTTTATCTCTATGTATGGGATGTGTATTGAAATATGAAATCTTGTGGTCTATTGTTACGATTTGATATATATAGGTTAAACCTATAACTCACCAACATTTTTGTTGACGTTTAAAGCATGTTTATTCTCAGGTGAATATTAAGAGATTCCGCTGTTGCATACTAAAATAAGGACAAGATTTGGAGTCCATGTTTGTATGATATTGTGTAAAAACTGCATTCAAGAAACTGATTTCGATGTAACATATTTGTATTGTAAACCATTATGTAATGGTCGTGTGTAAACAGGATATTTTAGATTATCATTATTTGATAATCTACGTAAAGCTTTTTAAACCTTCATTTATAAAATAAAGGTTATGGTTTGTTTTAAAAATGAATGCAGTCTTTGAAAAACGTCTCATATAGAGGTCAAAACCTCGCAACGAAATCAATTAATATGGAAAGTTTTTAATCAATAAGAACGGGACATTTCATGTGTGAGCTGGAATCCACAGCTCCGCACTCGCGGAGCTTATAAAGGCAAAAACCTCCGCACTCGCGGAGGTCAAATAGTATTACGTGGGCCTATAAAAGGCCGAGCATTCGGCCAAAATTTACACATCTTTTTCTCATTCATCATACGTAAAATATATATATATATATATATATTTATATATATATATATATATATATATATATATATATATATATATATATATATATATTTATATTTATATTTTAATTTTAGTTTTAATTTTAAATCCTAATAATAAGGGTATGTTAGCGAATATTGTAAGGGTGTAAGTCGAAATTCTGTCCGTGTAACGCTACGCTATTTTTAATCATTGTAAGTTATGTTCAACCTTTTTAATTTAATCAGTGTAAGTCGAAATTCTGTCTCGTAGCTAAGTTATTATTATGCTTATTTAATACCGAAGTAATCATGATGTTGGGCTAAATATTTAAATTTGGGTAATTGGGCTTTGTACCATAATTGGGGTTTGGACAAAAGAACGACACTTTTGAAAATTAGACTATGGGCTATTAATGGGCTTTATATTTGTTTAACTAAATGATAGTTTGTTAATTTTAATATAAAGATTACAATTGGACATACCTATAAATAATCATATACACTCAATCGAACACGATGGGCGGGATATTTATATGTATGAATAATCGTTCATTTAACCGGACACGGGAATGGATTAATAGTCTATGGAATTATTAAAATAGGGGTGAAATTATGTACAAGGACACTTGGCATAATTGATAACAAAGTATTAAAACCTTGGGTTACACGCAGTCGATAACCTGGTGTAATTATTAAACAAAGTATTAAAATCTTGTTATAGTTTAAGTCCCCAATTAGTTGGAATATTTGACTTCGGGTATAAGGATAATTTGACGAGGACACTCGCACTTTATATTTATGACTGATGGACTGTTATGGACAAAAACCAGACGGACATATTAAATAATCCAGGACAAAAGACAATTAACCCATGGGCATAAAACTAAAAGTCAACACGTCAAACATCATGATTACGGAAGTTTAAATAAGCATAATTCTTTTATTTCATATTTAATTTCCTTTATTTCGTATTTAATTGCACTTTTAATTATCGCACTTTTATTTATTGTCATTGTATTTAATTGCACTTTTAATTATCGTACTCTTTAATTATCGCAAGTTTATTTTATCGCACTTTTATTTATCGCAATTTCATTATCGTTATTTATTTTACGCTTTAAATTAAATCTTTTATTTATTTAATATTTTACATTAGGTTTTAACTGCGACTAAAGTTTTAAAATCGACAAATCGGTCATTAAACGGTAAAAACCCCCTTTATAATAATAATATTACTTATATATATTTGTATTTTTATAAATTAAAACTAATATAGCGTTAAGCTTTGTTTAAAAGATTCCCTGTGGAACGAACCAGACTTACTAAAAACTACACTACTGTACGATTAGGTACACAGCCTATAAGTGTTGTAGCAAAGTTTAGGTATATCCATTCTATAAATAAATAAATATCTTGTGTAAAATTGTATCGTATTTAATAGTATTTCCTAGTAAAATATAAGCTATTTCATATACACCTCGCATAACATCAAGTATTTTTGACGCCGCTGCCGGGGAACTTAAACGCCGAAAGCGCAATGCTAATGATAAAAAAAAAATAATAATATAATTTTGTAAAAGTTTTTATTAAGTCCTTCGTATAAAAATATAAGTTTTTTTTAAAAATTAAAAATATAAAAATACAAAAAGAGTTTGTTAAAAAATATATAAAGTTTAAAAGAAAAAAAAAGTATTTTTTACTTTTGAGTTTAAAAATAAGTATTTTATTGTTTTATAAAAATATTTAGTTATATTTATATTTTATATATATTTGATAAAACAGAAAAACATAAAAAAAATAAAAAGAAAAAAACTGAACCTGTGCAAAAACGAACCCCTTTTCAGCCTAAATTTGACCCTCCGCGACTCGCGGAGCTTTTGAACTGGACCTAACCGCACTCGCGGAGGTCAATCTGACAGGTCAACCTAGGAGTGCAATTAATACGAAATTAGGGTTTAATTAATTTAATTATTTAGTTTTTAGGGTTTTATTTAATTAATTAGTTTAGTTATTTATTTAATTTGTATTATTAAGTTATAATTAGTTTAATTAATTTATAAACTTAATAGTTTTATTAAATAAATAATATAAAAATAATATTTTTATAAAAATTGTACTTTTTACAACTTTAAGTATATTTTTATATTTTGTATTTTTTTATTTATTCGTTTTAGCGTAATATTTGTATTTTTCGCTCGTATTTAGTTTTAAATCATAGTATTTGCCATAGTTATTTTTATTTCTAGATTTTTATTCTTTTTCGTAAAATCCCTTAAGTGCTTTTTCTTTAGACTAAGATTTAGGTGCTTTAGAATTTTGCGACGCTGTTCTAAGTTTTTAGTACCTTTTTAAGATATTGCCATTTGGGATATAGAATTCCTTGTAAGCTTTAATATTTTTAGACGCAACTTTTAATTCTTAGTTTTTAGTTTCTTTTTAAGTTTCGACGCGCTACTTTCTTATTTTTATTTTTCGAAGCCTATTATTTTTCAATATTTTATTTTTCGACGTTTTTCGACGCGCTCTTTTTCTCTCTTATTTCTCGCCATTCTAGTTTTTAGGACTTAGAATTTTCTCTATTTCTTATCTAATATTTCTTTAAATTTCAAACGAAAAATTGTTCTAAGTGGTTAAATTGATAGACATCAAAATTTTCTGGTTCGTAGTAATAGTTGGATTTGTACGTGGACCGGGTTATTGGAGCCAAACAGTACTCAATTATATTGAGACCAAACGAATCCTGCCCCTCTGCTGCATCTTTTGGCTATTTGAAACGTGGGTAAAATCAGAAAAGTCTATTAATTGGATAACTTATATAATTTTTCTTTCTTTTTAAAAACTAATAGGATATTCAGTGAATGCACCGAGCAAAACGTTCACCACCTTTTGTACGTTCACCACCTGTAACTCGATCAAGACATCTAGCAAATATTGTCGCCGATGATTTTTCTTTAGAATCGTCATCCAGTCGACCAAGTACTCCAATTCAAATTTCCGATAATCCATTTTTTAAACCCGACCTCACAATTGAGAATCCGGAGAATATTCAAGGACAATACATAGATCCTGAACCATTAATTTTTTCTTCGGAACCACCAATCATTCAAATAGAGATTGTTGAGAAATGAACCATTAAATCAGAATCCTCTAGTGATTCAGATTCAACAAATTCAATCATGGAAAATCTGGAACCTCTAAGTATGGAAGACCGAATGAGAGCTAAACGCACTGAAATGTCCCGTTCTTATTGATTAAAAACGTTCCATATTAATTGATTTCGTTGCGAGTTTTTGACCTCTATATGAGACGTTTTTCAAAGACTGCATTCATTTTAAAACAAACCATAACCTTTATTTCATCAATAAAGGTTTAAAAAGCTTTACGTAGATTATCAAATAATGATAATCTAAAATATCCTGTTTACACACGACCATTACATAATGGTATACAATACAAATATGTTACAACAAAATAAGTTTCTTGAATGCAGTTTTTACACAATATCATACTAGCATGGACTCCAAATCTCGTCCTTATTTAAGTATGCGACAGCGGAAGCTCTTAATAATCACCTGAGAATAAACATGCTTAAAACGTCAACAAAAATGTTGGTGAGTTATAGGTTTAACCTATATATATCAAATCATAATAATAGACCACAAGATTTCATATTTCAATACACATCCCATACATAGAGATAAAAATCATTCATATGGCGAACACCTGGTAACCGACATTAACAAAATGCATATATAAGAATATCCCCATCATTCCGGGACACCCTTCGGATATGATATAAATTTCGAAGTACTAAAGCATCCGGTACTTTGGATGGGGCTTGTTGGGCCCGATAGATCTATCTTTAGGATTCGCGTCAATTAGGGTGTCTGTTCCCTAATTCTTAGATTACCAGACTTAATAAAAAGGGGCATATTCGATTTCGATAATTCAACCATAGAATGTAGTTTCACGTACTTGTGTCTATTTTGTAAATCATTTATAAAACCTGCATGTATTCTCATCCCAAAAATATTAGATTTTAAAAGTGGGACTATAACTCACTTTCACAGATTTTTACTTCGTCGGGAAGTAAGACTTGGCCACTGGTTGATTCACGAACCTATAACAATATATACATATATATCAAAGTATGTTCAAAATATATTTACAACACTTTTAATATATTTTGATGTTTTAAGTTTATTAAGTCAGCTGTCCTCGTTAGTAACCTACAACTAGTTGTCCACAGTTAGATGTACAGAAATAAATCGATAAATATTATCTTGAATCAATCCACGACCCAGTGTATACGTATCTCAGTATTGATCACAACTCAAACTATATATATTTTGGAATCAACCTCAACCCTGTATAGCTAACTCCAACATTCACATATAGAGTGTCTATGGTTGTTCCGAAATATATATAGATATGTCGACATGATAGGTCGAAACATTGTATACGTGTCTATGGTATCTCAAGATTACATAATATACAATACAAGTTGATTAAGTTATGGTTGGAATAGATTTGTTACCAATTTTCACGTAGCTAAAATGAGAAAAATTATCCAATCTTGTTTTACCCATAACTTCTTCATTTTAAATCCGTTTTGAGTGAATCAAATTGCTATGGTTTCATATTGAACTCTATTTTATGAATCTAAACAGAAAAAGTATAGGTTTATAGTCGGAAAAATAAGTTACAAGTCGTTTTTGTAAAGGTAGTCATTTCAGTCGAAAGAACGACGTCTAGATGACCATTTTAGAAAACATACTTCCACTTTGAGTTTAACCATAATTTTTGGATATATTTTCATGTTCATAATAAAAATCATTTTCTCAGAATAACAACTTTTAAATCAAAGTTTATCATAGTTTTTAATTAACTAACCCAAAACAGCCCGCGGTGTTACTACGACGGCGTAAATCCGGTTTTACGGTGTTTTTCGTGTTTCCAGGTTTTAAATCATTAAGTTAGCATATCATATAGATATAGAACATGTGTTTAGTTGATTTTAAAAGTCAAGTTAGAAGGATTAACTTTTGTTTGCGAACAAGTTTAGAATTAACTAAACTATGTTCTAGTGATTACAAGTTTAAACCTTCGAATAAGATAGCTTTATATGTATGAATCGAATGATGTTATGAACATCATTACTACCTTAAGTTCCTTGGATGAACCTACTGGAAAATAAAAAAATGGATCTAGCTTCAATGGATCCTTGGATGGCTCAAAGTTCTTGAAGCAAAATCATGACACGAAAACAAGTTCAAGTAAGATCATCACTTGAAATAAGATTGTTATAGTTATAGAAATTGAACCAAAGTTTGAATATGATTATTACCTTGTATTAGAATGATAATCTACTGTAAGAAACAAAGATTTCTTGAGGTTGGATGATCACCTTACAAGATTGGAAGTGAGCTAGCAATCTTGAAAGTATTCTTGATTTTATGAAACTAGAACTTTTGTAATTTATGAAGAACACTTAGAACTTGAAGATAGAACTTGAGAGAGATCAATTAGATGAAGAAAATTGAAGAATGAAAGTGTTTGTAGGTGTTTTTGGTCGTTGGTGTATGGATTAGATATAAAGGATATGTAATTTTGTTTTCATGTAAATAAGTCATGAATGATTACTCATATTTTTGTAATTTTATGAGATATTTCATGCTAGTTGCCAAATGATGGTTCCCACATATGTTAGGTGACTCACATGGGCTGCTAAGAGCTGATCATTGGAGTGTATATACCAATAGTACATACATCTAAAAGCTGTGTATTGTACGAGTACGAATACGGGTGCATACGAGTAGAATTGTTGATGAAACTGAACGAGGATGTAATTGTAAGCATTTTTGTTAAGTAGAAGTATTTTGATAAGTGTCTTGAAGTCTTTCAAAAGTGTATGAATACATATTAAAACACTACATGTATATACATTTTAACTGAGTCGTTAAGTCATCGTTAGTCGTTACATGTAAATGTTGTTTTGAAACCTTTAGGTTAACGATCTTGTTAAATGTTGTTAACCCAATGTTTATAATATCAAAATAGATTTTAAATTATTATATTATCATGATATTATGATGTACGAATATCTCTTAATATGATATATATACATTAAATGTCGTTACAACGATAATCGTTACATATATGTCTCGTTTCAAAATCATTAAGTTAGTAGTCTTGTTTTTACATATGTAGTTCATTGTTAATATACTTAATGATATGTTTACATATCATAATCTCATGTTAACTATATATATAACCATATATATGTCATCATATAGTTTTTACAAGTTTTAACGTTCGTGAATCACCGGTCAACTTGGGTGGTCAATTGTCTATATGAAACCTATTTCAATTAATCAAGTCTTAACAAGTTTGATTGCTTAACATGTTGGAAACATTTAATCATGTAAATATCAATCTCAATTAATATATATAAACATGGAAAAGTTCGGGTCACTATAGTACCTACCCGTTAAATAAATTTCGTCCCGAAATTTTAAGCTGTTGAAGGTGTTGACGAATCTTCTGGAAATAAATGCGGGTATTTCTTCTTCATCTGATCTTCACGCTCCCAGGTGAACTCGGGTCCTCTACGAGCATTCCATCGAACCTTAACAATTGGTATCTTGTTTTGCTTAAGTCTTTTAACCTCACGATCCATTATTTTGACGGGTTCTTCGATGAATTGAAGTTTTTCATTGATTTGGATTTCATCTAACGGAATAGTGAGATCTTCTTTAGCAAAACATTTCTTCAAATTCGAGACGTAGAAAGTGTTATGTACAGCCGCGAGTTGTTGAGGTAACTCAAGTCGGTAAGCTACTGGTCCGACACGATCAATAATCTTGAATGGTCCAATATACCTTGGATTTAATTTCCCCCGTTTACCAAATCGAACAACGCCTTTCCAAGGTGCAACTTTAAGCATGACCATCTCTCCAATTTCAAATTCTATATCTTTTCTTTTAATGTCAGCGTAGCTCTTTTGTCGACTTTGGGCGGTTTTCAACCGTTGTTGAATTTGGATGATCTTCTCGGTAGTTTCTTGTATAATCTCCGGACCCGTAATCTGTCTATCCCCCACTTCACTCCAACAAATCGGAGACCTGCACTTTCTACCATAAAGTGCTTCAAACGGTGCCATCTCAATGCTTGAATGGTAGCTGTTGTTGTAGGAAAATTCTGCTAATGGTAGATGTCGATCCCAACTGTTTCCGAAATCAATAACACATACTCGTAGCATGTCTTCAAGCGTTTGTATCGTCCTTTCGCTCTGCCCATCAGTTTGTGGATGATAGGTAGTACTCATGTCTAGACGAGTTCCTAATGCTTGCTGTAATGTCTGCCAGAATCTTGAAATAAATCTGCCATCCCTATCAGAGATAATAGAGATTTGTATTCCATGTCTGGAGATGACTTCCTTCAAATACAGTCGTGCTAACTTCTCCATCTTGTCATCTTCTCTTATTGGCAAGAAGTGTGCTGATTTGGTGAGACGATCAACTATTACCCAAATAGTATCAAAACCACTTGCAGTCCTTGGCAATTTAGTGATGAAATCCATGGTAATGTTTTCCCATTTCCATTCCGGGATTTCAGGTTGTTGAAGTAGACCTGATGGTTTCTGATGCTCAGCTTTGACTTTAGAACACGTCAAACATTCTCCTACGTATTTAGCAACATCGGCTTTCATACCCGGTCACCAAAAATGTTTCTTGAGATCCTTGTACATCTTCCCCGTTCCAGGATGTATTGAGTATCTGGTTTTATGAGCTTCTCTAAGTACCATTTCTCTCATATCTCCAAATTTTGGTACCCAAATCCTTTCAGCCCTATACCGGGTTCCGTCTTCCCGAATATTAAGATGCTTCTCCGATCCTTTGGGTATTTCATCCTTTAAATTTCCCTCTTTTAAAACTCCTTGTTGCGCCTCCTTTATTTGAGTAGTAAGGTTATTATGAATCATTATATTCATAGATTTTACTCGAATGGGTTCTCTGTCCTTCCTGCTCAAGGCATCGGCTACCACATTTGCCTTCCCCGGGTGGTAACGAATCTCAAAGTCGTAATCATTCAACAATTCAATCCACCTACGCTGCCTCATATTCAGTTGTTTCTGATTAAATATGTGTTGAAGACTTTTGTGGTCGGTATATATAATACTTTTGACCCCATATAAGTAGTGCCTCCAAGTCTTTAATGCAAAAACAACCGCGCCTAATTCCAAATCACGCGTCGTATAATTTTGTTCGTGAATCTTCAATTGTCTAGACGCATAAGCAATCACCTTCGTTCGTTGCATTAATACACAACCGAGACCTTGCTTTGATGCGTCACAATAAATCACAAAATCATCATTCCCTTCAGGCAATGACAATATAGGTGCCGTAGTTAGCTTTTTCTTCAATAACTGAAACGCTTTCTCTTGTTCATCATTCCATTCAAATTTCTTCCCTTTATGCGTTAATGCAGTCAAGGGTTTTGCTATTCTGGAAAAGTCTTGGATGAACCTTCTGTAGTAACCAGCTAGTCCTAAAAACTGGCGTATGTGTTTCGGAGTTTTCGGGGTTTCCCACTTTTCAACAGTTTCTATCTTTGCCGGATCCACCTTAATACCTTCTTTGTTCACTATGTGACCGAGGAATTGAACTTCTTCCAACCAAAATGCACACTTTGAAAACTTAGCGTACAATTCTTCTTTCCTCAATACTTCTAACACCTTTCTCAAATGTTCACCGTGTTCTTGGTCATTCTTTGAGTAAATAAGTATGTCATCAATGAAAACAATGACAAACTTGTCAAGGTATGGTCCACACACTCGGTTCATAAGGTCCATGAACACAGCTGGTGCATTAGTTAAACCAAACGGCATGACCATAAACTCGTAATGACCGTAACGTGTTCTGAAAGCAGTCTTTGGAATATCATCTTCTTTCACCCGCATTTGATGGTACCCGGAACGTAAGTCAATCTTTGAATAAATAGACGAGCCTTGTAGTTGATCAAATAAGTCGTCGATTCTCGGTAGTGGGTAGCGGTTCTTGATGGTAAGTTTGTTCAACTCTCGGTAGTCGATACACAACCTGAATGTACCATCTTTCTTCTTGACAAACAAAACAGGAGCTCCCCACGGTGATGTGCTTGGTCGAATGAAACCACGCTCTAAAAGTTCTTGTAATTGGCTTTGCAGTTCTTTCATCTCGCTGGGTGCGAGTCTGTAAGGAGCACGAGCTATTGGTGCAGCTCCTGGTACAAGATCTATTTGAAATTCAACGGATCGATGTGGGGGTAATCCCGGTAATTCTTTCGGAAATACATCGGGAAATTCTTTTGCAATGGGAACATCATTGATGCTCTTTTCTTCAGTTTGTACTTTCTCGACGTGTGCTAGAACAGCATAGCAACCTTTTCTTATTAGTTTTTGTGCCTTCAAATTACTAATAAGATGTAGCTTTGTGTTGCCCTTTTCTCCGTACACCATTAAGGGTTTTCCTTTTTCTCGTATAATGCGAATTGCATTTTTGTAACAGACGATCTCTGCTTTCACTTCTTTCAACCAGTCCATACCGATTATCACATCAAAACTCCCTAACTCTACTGGTATCAAATCAATCTTAAATGTTTCGCTAACCAGTTTAATTTCTCGATTCCGACATATATTATCTGCTGAAATTAATTTACCATTTGCTAATTCGAGTAAAAATTTACTATCCAAAGGCGTCAATGGACAACTTAATTTAGCACAAAAATCTCTACTCATATAGCTTCTATCCGCACCCGAATCAAATAAAACGTAAGCAGATTTATTGTCAATAAGAAACGTACCCGTAACAAGCTCCGGGTCTTCCTGTGCCTCTGCCGCATTAATATTGAAAACTCTTCCGCGGCCTTGTCCATTCGTGTTCTCCTGGTTCGGGCAATTTCTAATAATGTGGCCCGGTTTTCCACATTTATAACAAACTACATTGGCATAACTTACTCCGACACTACTTGCTCCGCCATTACTCGTTCCGACACCATTTGTTCCTTTCGTTCTATTAACCCCTGGTCCGTAGACCTCACACTATGACCATTTCTTTTACACTTGTTGCAAAATTTGGTGCAGAACCCCGAGTGATACTTTTCACACCTTTGGCATAGCTGCTTCTGATTGTTGTTGTTGTTGCGGTTATTATTGTTGTTGGGATGATTGTTGTAGTTGCTGTTGCTGTTGTTGTTGTTGTTATTGTTGGGCCGTTTGTTGTAGTTGCGATTGATGTTGCGATTGTTGGGATAATTGTTGCGATTATTGTTGTAATTGCTGTTGTTGTTGTATTGGTGATTCTTATCACCGTTTTCCTCCCACTTTCTTTTGACTTGCTTCACATTGGCCTCTTCAGCAGTCTGTTCTTTAATTCTTTCTTCAATCTGGTTCACTAGTTTGTGAGCCATTCTACATGCCTGTTGTATAGAGGCGGGCTCGTGTGAACTTATATCTTCTTGGATTCTTTCCGGTAATCCTTTCACAAATGCGTCGATCTTCTCTTCCTCATCTTCGAATGCTCCCGGACACAATAGGCACAATTCTGTGAATCGTCTTTCGTACGTGGTGATATCAAATCCTTGGGTTCGTAACCCTCTAAGTTCTGTCTTGAGCTTATTGACCTCGGTTCTGGGACGGTACTTCTCGTTCATCAAGTGCTTGAATGCTGACCACGGTAGTGCGTACGCATCTTCTTGTCCCACTTGCTCTAGATAGGTATTCCACCATGTTAACGCAGAACCTGTGAAGGTATGCGTAGCATACTTCACTTTGTCCTCTTCAGTACACTTACTTATGGCAAACACCGATTCGACCTTCTCGGTCCACCGTTTCAATCCGATCGGTCCTTCAGTTCCATCAAATTCCAAAGGTTTGCAGGCAGTGAATTCTTTGTAGGTGCATCCTACACGATTTCCTGTACTGCTAGATCCAAGGTTATTGTTGGTATGTAGCGCAGCCTGTACTGCGGCTATGTTTGAAGCTAGAAAAGTACGGAATTCCTCTCCATTCATATTCACGGTGTGTCGAGTAGTCGGTGCCATTTCCTTCAAAATAGTCAAATGGAACAAGTTAATCATACAGAATATTAAGAGTAGTTAATAGTATTTCGTAGCATAATATGAACTCATTTATAAAAGCTTTTTCTTCATATTAGCGTTTTATAAGTTTAAATTCGGGTAGTACCTACCCGTTAAGTTCATACTTAGTAGCTAATATACAATTCAACTACTACAATTCTATATGAAAAACTGATTATAATAATATTTCGCGTTCAAACTTTTATACAATATTTTACAAACTTACAATACCGCTTATTTTACATAAAGCATGAAATATAGCACACAATAATTTTGATACAAGATAGTTGTGAAGATAATTCTAGCTCGTACACAAGTCGTTCAGCAAAGGCAATAAAGACACGTAATTCATACGTCCAGAAACAAGTCATGCATTCTGGTTTTACTAGGACTACTTCCCATCCTTGGTCTTGTGCAACATAACCGTTATGGCCGTTGATAAGACAGCGTGTTGTAACGTCGTCAAAGGGACGAGGGTTACGTAATGTCCAACAGTCCCGTAATAATCTAAAAACCTCATTTCTTACCCCAATTACCGACTCCGTCACTTGTGGAAACGTTTTGTTTAATAGTTGTAGCCCGATGTTCTTGTTCTCACTTTGGTGAGAAGCGAACATTACTAATCCGTAAGCATAACATGCTTCTTTATGTTGCATGTTAGCCGCTTTTTCTAAATCACGAAGTCCAATATTCGGATATATTGAGTCAAAATAATTTCTTAACCCGTTGCGTAAAATAGCATTTGGGTTCCCCGCAATATATGCGTCAAAGTAAACACATCGTAACTTATGGGTTTCCCAATGTGATATCCCCCATCTTTCAAACAAAAGTCTCTTATAAACCAAGACATTCTTGGAACGTTCTTCGAATGTCTTACAAACTGATCTCGCCTTAAATAGTTGTGCCGAGGAATTCTGGCCGACTCTAGACAAGATTTCATCAATCATGTCTCCGGGTAGGTCTCTTAAAATATTGGGTTGTCTATCCATTTTGTGTTTTTAAACTGTAAAATAGACAAGAGTTAGATTCATAAAAAAATACTTATTAATACAAGCAATTTTTACATATATCATAAAGCATAAGAACACTATATTACATATATTACACCACACGAATACAACTATCTTATTCCGACTCGGTCGTTTCTTCTTCTTCGGTTTTGGTTCGTTTTGCCAAGTTTCTAGGGATATATGATGTTCCCCTAATACGAGCCGTCGTTGTCCACATTGGTTTAGAAAAACCTGGTGGTTTAGAGGTTCCCGGGTCATTGTTACAACTTAAGAACTTCGGGGGTTGACGATACATATAAAGTTCATCGGGGTTGGAATTAGATTTCTCTATTTTTATGCCCTTTCCCTTATTATTTTCTTCTGCCTTTTTAAATTCAGTTGGGGTAATTTCTATAACATCATTGGAATTCTCGTCGGAATCCGATTCATCGGAGAATTAGTAATCCTCCCAATATTTTGCTTCCTTGGCGGAAACACCATTGACTATAATTAACCTTGGTCGGTTGGTTGAGGATTCTCTTTTACTTAACCGTTTTATTATTTCCCCCACTGGTTCCGATTCTTCTTCCGGTTTCGATTCTTCGTCCGGTTCCGATTCTTCTTCCGGTTCCGACTCTTCTTCCGGTTCCTCTTCGGGAACTTGTGAATCAGTCCACGAATAATTCCAATTTACATTTGACTCTTCATTATTATTAGGTGAGTCAATGGGACTTGTTCTAGAGGTAGACATCTATCACATAATATCAAACACGTTAAGAGATTAATATATCACATAATATTCATATGTTAAAAATATATAGTTTCCAACAAAAATGTTAAGCAATCATTTTTAAAGAAAACACGGTCGAAGTCCAGAATCACTAATGCATCCTAACAAACTCGATAAGACACACTAATGCAAATTTTCTGGTTCTCTAAGACCAACGCTCTGATACCAACTGAAATGTCCCGTTCTTATTGATTAAAAACGTTCCATATTAATTGATTTCGTTGCGAGGTTTTGACCTCTATATGAGACGTTTTTCAAAGACTGCATTCATTTTAAAACAAACCATAACCTTTATTTCATCAATAAAGGTTTAAAAAGCTTTACGTAGATTATCAAATAATGATAATCTAAAATATCCTGTTTACACACGACCATTACATAATGGTTTACAATACAAATATGTTACAACAAAATAAGTTTCTTGAATGCAGTTTTTACACAATATCATACAAGCATGGACTCCAAATCTCGTCCTTATTTAAGTATGCGACAGCGGAAGCTCTTAATAATCACCTGAGAATAAACATGCTTAAAACGTCAACAAAAATGTTGGTGAGTTATAGGTTTAACCTATATATATCAAATCATAATAATAGACCACAAGATTTCATATTTCAATACACATCCCATACATAGAGATAAAAATCATTCATATGGTGAACACCTGGTAACCGACATTAACAAAATGCATATATAAGAATATCCCCATCATTCCGGGACACCCTTCGGATATGATATAAATTTCAAAGTACTAAAGCATCCGGTACTTTGGATGGGGCTTGTTGGGCCCGATAGATCTATCTTTAGGATTCGCGTCAATTAGGGTGTCTGTTCCCTAATTCTTAGATTACCAGACTTAATAAAAAGGGGCATATTCTATTTCGATAATTCAACCATAGAATGTAGTTTCACGTACTTGTGTCTATTTTGTAAATCATTTATAAAACCTGCATGTATTCTCATCCCAAAAATATTAGATTTTAAAAGTGGGACTATAACTCACTTTCACAGATTTTTACTTCGTCGGGAAGTAAGACTTGACCACTGGTTGATTCACGAACCTATAACAATATATACATATATATCAAAGTATGTTCAAAATATATTTACAACACTTTTAATATATTTTGATGTTTTAAGTTTATTAAGTCAGCTGTCCTCGTTAGTAACCTACAACTAGTTGTCCACAGTTAGATGTACAAAAATAAATCGATAAATATTATCTTGAATCAATCCACGACCCAGTGTATACGTATCTCAGTATTGATCACAACTCAAACTATATATATTTTGGAATCAACCTCAACCCTGTATAGCTAACTCCAACATTCACATATAGAGTGTCTATGGTTGTTCCGAAATATATATAGATGTGTCGACATGATAGGTCGAAACATTGTATAAGTGTCTATGGTATCTCAAGATTACATAATATACAATACAAGTTGATTAAGTTATGGTTGGAATAGATTTGTTACCAATTTTCACGTAGCTAAAATGAGAAAAATTATCCAATCTTGTTTTACCCATAACTTCTTCATTTTAAATCCGTTTTGAGTGAATCAAATTGCTATGGTTTCATATTGAACTCTATTTTATGAATCTAAACAGAAAAAGTATAGGTTTATAGTCAGAAAAATAAGTTACAAGTCGTTTTTGTAAAGGTAGTCATTTCAGTCGAAAGAACGACGTCTAGATGACCATTTTAGAAAACATACTTCCACTTTGAGTTTAACCATAATTTTTGGATATAGTTTCATGTTCATAATAAAAATCATTTTCTCAGAATAACAACTTTTAAATCAAAGTTTATCATAGTTTTTAATTAACTAACCCAAAACAGCCCGCGGTGTTACTACGACGGCGTAAATCCGGTTTTACGGTGTTTTTCGTGTTTTCAGGTTTTAAATCATTAAGTTAGCATATCATATAGATATAGAACATGTGTTTAGTTGATTTTAAAAGTCAAGTTAGAAGGATTAACTTTTGTTTGCGAACAAGTTTAGAATTAACTAAACTATGTTCTAGTGATTACAAGTTTAAACCTTCGAATAAGATAGCTTTATATGTATGAATCGAATGATGTTATGAACATCATTACTACCTTAAGTTCCTTGGATGAACCTACTGGAAAAGAGAAAAATGGATCTAGCTTCAATGGATCCTTGGATGGCTCAAAGTTCTTGAAGCAAAATCATGACACGAAAAAAGTTCAAGTAAGATCATCACTTGAAATAAGATTGTTATAGTTATAGAAATTGAACCAAAGTTTGAATATGATTATTACCTTGTATTAGAATGATAATCTACTGTAAGAAACAAAGATTTCTTGAGGTTGGATGATCACCTTACAAGATTGGAAGTGAGCTAGCAATCTTGAAAGTATTCTTGATTTTATAAAACTAGAACTTTTGGAATTTAGGAAGAACACTTAGAACTTGAAGATAGAACTTGAGAGAGATCAATTAGATGAAGAAAATTGAAGAATGAAAGTGTTTGTAGGTGTTTTTGGTCGTTGGTGTATGGATTAGATATAAAGGATATGTAATTTTGTTTTCATGTAAATAAGTCATGAATGATTACTCATATTTTTGTAATTTTATGAGATATTTCATGCTAGTTGCCAAATGATGGTTCCCACATGTGTTAGGTGACTCACATGGGCTGCTAAGAGCTGATCATTGGAGTGTATATACCAATAGTACATACATCTAAAAGCTGTGTATTGTACGAGTACGAATACGGGTGCATACGAGTAGAATTGTTGATGAAACTGAACGAGGATGTAATTGTAAGCATTTTTGTTAAGTAGAAGTATTTTGATAAGTGTCTTGAAGTCTTTCAAAAGTGTATGAATACATATTAAAACACTACATGTATATACATTTTAACTGAGTCGTTAAGTCATCGTTAGTCGTTACATGTAAATGTTGTTTTGAAACCTTTAGGTTAACGATCTTGTTAAATGTTGTTAACCCAATGTTTATAGTATCAAAAGAGATTTTAAATTATTATATTCTCATGATATTATGATGTACGAATATCTCTTAATATGATATATATACATTAAATGTCGTTACAACGATAATCGTTACATATATGTCTCGTTTCAAAATCATTAAGTTAGTAGTCTTGTTTTTACATATGTAGTTCATTGTTAATATACTTAATGATATGTTTACATATCATAATATCATGTTAACTATATATATAACCATATATATGTCATCATATAGTTTTTACAAGTTTTAACGTTCGTGAATCACCGGTCAACTTGGGTGGTCAATTGTCTATATGAAACCTATTTCAATTAATCAAGTCTTAACAAGTTTGATTGCTTAACATGTTGGAAACATTTAATAATGTAAATATCAATCTCAATTAATATATATAAACATGGAAAAGTTCGGGTCACTATACGCACTGGCCTAGGTCACGCAATTACTCATCCTGACATTAATGCACCAGATTATGAAATCAAAGGACAAATTCTACACATGGTAACTAATCAATGCCAATTTAGTGGTGCGCCGAAGGAAGATCCAAAAGAACATCTTCGTACCTTTAATAGGATCTGCACTCTATTTAAAATAAGAGAAGTGGAGGATGAACAGATATATCTCATGTTATTTAACTGGACTTTAAAGGGAGAAGCCAAAGATTGGTTAGAATTGTTACCTGAAGGGGCGATTGATACATGGGACGTTTTAGTTGAAAAATTTCTTAAACAATTCTTTCCGGCATCAAAAGCCGTAAGACTTCAAGGAGAAATTGTTACATTCACACAGAAGCCAAATGAAACTCTATATGAGGCATAGACCAGATTTGGAAAGTTATTGAGAGGATGTCCGCAACATGGTTTAGACACTTGTCAAATAGTACAAATATTCTACCAAGGATGCGACATCACTACAAGGAAAGACATCGATATAGCAGCTGGTGGTTCAACTATGAAGAAAACAGAAACTGATGCTTACAAAATTATTGATAACACTGCTTCCCACTCACATGAGTGGGACCAAGAAAAAGATATCGTTAGATCATCTAAAGCAGCTAGAGCCGATTCTAGTCATGACTTAGATTCTATTTCCGCAAAGATAGATGCTGTCGAGAGACGAATGGAAAAGATGACTAAAGATATACACTCAATACGAATTAGTTGTGAGCAGTGTGGAGGACCACATTTGACAAAAGATTGTCTCAGTATTGAACTAACAATGGAACAAAGAGAGAATGTTTCATACATAAACCAAAGGTCTGGAAATAATTATCAGAATAATTATCAACCGCCAAGACCAATTTACAATCAAAACCAGAATTATAATCGAAATGTTCCATACAACAATCAACAAGGTCCTAGTAATCAACAAGTATCCAATAATACTTACAATCAGCAAAGACCTAATTTTCAAAACAAACCACCACAAACCGATGATAAAAAGCCAAATTTAGAAGATATGATGACGAAACTAGTTGAATCTCAAACGCAATTTTTCACATCTCAGAAACAAACAAATGAACAAAATGCTCAAGCATTTAGAAATCAACAAGCTTCTATTCAAAATCTGGAACAAGAAGTAAGTAACCTAGCAAGGTTAATGGGTGAAAGAAAATCGGGAAGTTTACCTAGTGATACAAATGCTAACCCCCGGAATGAAACAGCTAAAGCCATTACCACAAGAAGTGGTATTACACTTAAACCACCTAAAATACCTGTAATTTCTGATGAAGCTATTCCTACTCCACAAGAACCACAACCTGAACAAGATAAGGAAAAAGAACCGGTAGTTGAAAAAGTTAATGAAGATAACACAGTTAAGGCAAAACCTTATGTTAAACCATACCAACCACCACTTCCTTACCCGAGTAAAATGAGAAAGGAGAGACTTGAAGCCGAGCAATCCAAATTCTTGGATATGTTTAAACAGATAAATGTAAATCTTCCTTTCATTGATGTGATTTCAGGAATGCCTAGATATGCTAAATTTCTGAAAGATCTAATCTCAAATAGAAAGAAAATGGAAGAACTCTCGGCTGTTACTATGAATGCTAATTGTTCAGCAGTGCTGTTGAATAAGATACCAGAAAAACTATCTGATCCAGGAAGTTTCACAATTCCATGTTTTCTGAGTAGTCTTAGTTCAATAGAAGCATTGGCAGACTTAGGTGTTAGTATAAATTTAATGCCTTATTCACTATACACTAAACTAGACCTTGGAGAATTGAAACCAACGCGAATAAGTATACAACTAGCCGGTAGATCAGTAAAATATCCTAGAGGGATAATGGAGAACATGCTAGTTAAAGTTGGTACTTTAGTATTTCCAGTAGATTTTGTTGTTCTGGACATGGAAGAAGATTCTCAAGTTCCTCTCATTTTAGGAAGACCATTTTTAAACACGGCTAAAGCAATGATAGACGTGTTTGGTAAGAAACTAACCCTAAGTATAGAGGACAAGAGTGTTACCTTTTCAGTTGATAGAGCAATGCAACAACCGCAATCTGCAGATGATACATGTTAATATATTCAAACTATAGAATCACATGCAGAATTGTTAGAAGAATTTCCAGAATTACAAGGAACAGGAGAATGTTCTTTAGGAGAAGGTACTGAACCAATTGATGAAACTGAAATGTTAGCTACACTTATGGCTAATGGATATGAACCCACAACAGAAGAAATTCAAATGCTAAAAGAAGAAGACAGATATCGATATAAATTATCGATAGAAGAACCACCAAAATTAGAGTTAAAGCTACTTCCAAACCATTTGGAATACGCTTATTTACATGGTGAATCTGAATTACCTGTAATAATATCGTCTTCTCTTACTGAAAATGAAAAATCTCAACTCATTTCTGTGCTAAAAGCTCATAAACTAGCTATTGCATGGAAGATTCATGATATTAAAGGAATAAGTCCTTCGTATTGCACACATAAAATCCTTATGGAAGAAGGTCATAAAACGTATGTGCAACGCCAACGAAGACTAAATCCTAATATGCAAGATGTTGTTAAGAAAGAAATTATTAAACTGCTAGATGCAGGTTTAATTCATCCAATTTCTGATAGTCCATGGGTAAGCCCAGTTCAATGCGTGCCTAAGAAGGGTGGCATGACTGTCATCACAAATGAGAAAAATGAGCTTATTCCGACTAGGGCTGTAACAGG
Source organism: Rutidosis leptorrhynchoides (assembly GCF_046630445.1). NCBI lineage: Eukaryota > Viridiplantae > Streptophyta > Magnoliopsida > Asterales > Asteraceae > Rutidosis > Rutidosis leptorrhynchoides. The sequence goes on from NC_092342.1 coordinate 107,689,410, forward strand.
ATGGCGTGTATGTATTGATTATAGAAAATTAAATGACGCTACCAGAAAAGATCACTTTTCTTTACCTTTCAATGATCAAATGTTGGAAAGATTAGCCGGAAATAGTTACTATTGTTTTCTTGATGGTTTTTCCGGATATTTTCAAATTCCAATAGCACCCGAGGACCAAGAAAAAACCACGTTCACGTGCCCTTATGATACTTTTGCTTACAAACGCATGCCATTTGGACTTTGCAACGCCCCTGCAACCTTTCAAAGGTGCATGATGGCAATTTTTCACGACATGATAGAAGAATGCATGGAAGTTTTCATGGATGACTTTTCAGTCTTCGGTGATACTTGTGAATCATGTCTATTTAATCTTGAACGAATGCTTATTAGATGCGAACAATTAAATCTAGTTCTTAATTGGGAGAAATGCCATTTCATGGTTAAAGAAGGCATCGTTCTTGGTCATAAAATTTCAAAGGAAGGAATTGAAGTGGATAGAGCTAAAGTAGATGTAATTGCTAAACTTTCACATCCCACAAATGTTAGAGGAGTTAGGAGTTTTCTAGGGCATGCCGGTTTTTACCGACGTTTCATAAAAGATTTTTCTAAAATTGCCACTCCTATGAATAAACTCCTAGAAAAGGATGCTCCATTCATCTTTTCAGATGAATGTATCAAATCTTTTAATATTCTTAAAGAAAAACTCACTAAAGCGCCGATTATGATAACTCCAAATTGGAATCTACCATTTGAACTTATGTGCGATGCAAGTGATTTTACAATGGGAGCCGTTTTAGGACAAATGATTGAAAAACAATTTCAACCTATATATTATGCTAGTAAGACATTACAAGGAGCACAAACAAATTACACAACTACTGAAAAAGAACTCCTTGCTATTATCTTTGCTTTTGACAAATTTCGTTCATATCTCGTTCTAGCTAAAACGGTGGTCTATACCGACCATTCTGCTCTTAGATACCTATTTTCGAAACAAGATGCTAAACCACGATTAATCCGTTAGATCTTACTCTTACAAGAGTTTGATATTGAAATCCGAGATAAAAAGGGAGCAGAAAATCTCGTCGCTGATCATCTTTCTCATCTTGAAAATCTCGAATTAGAAGTTCTAAATGAATCGGCCATACAAGACAACTTTCCTGATGAATATCTATTGAAGATAGATTATAATGAAATTCCATGGTTTGCGGACTATGCAAACTACTTAGTATGTGGATTCCTTGAAAAAGGATTATCGTACCAAAAACGAAAGAAATTCTTTAGTGATATAAAACACTATTTCTGGGAAGATCCACATTTTTTTAAAAGTTGTCCCGATGGAATAATATGTCGATGTGTATTCGGAGATGAAGCTAGTAAAATCTTAAACCATTGTCACACAGGACCAACAGGAGGGCATTATGGGCCTCAACTAACAGCAAGAAAAGTTTACGATGCTGGATTCTATTGGCCTACAATTTACAAAGACGCACACCTTCTTTGCAAATCCTGTGATGCTTGTCAAAGGGCCGAAAAAATAAGTCAACGTGATGAAATGCCACAAAATGTCATTCAAGTATGTGAAGTATTTGACATTTGGGGTATTGACTTTATGGGTCCATTTCCAAAATCTCATAATAATCTCTATATTCTCGTAGCCATTGATTATGTATCTAAATGGGCGGAAGCACAAGTTCTCCCAACTAACGATGCACGAGTTGTAGTCAACTTTTTAAAACATCTTTTTGCAAGGTTTGGAACACCGAAAGCTTTAATAAGTGATCGGGGTACTCATTTCTGTAATAATCAACTTGAGAAAGTTCTCAAAAGATATGGAGTAACTCATAAAATCTCCACTGCATATCATCCACAAACAAGTGGACAAGTTGAAAATACCAACCGAGCTTTAAAATGCATTCTGGAGAAAACTGTAGGATCAAATCCGAAGGAATGGTCCATTAAATTGGAGGATGCACTCTGGGCTTTTAGAACAGCCTACAAAACTCCAATTGGAACCACACCTTTTAAACTTGTTTACAGAAAAGCATGTCATCTTCCAGTAGAAATTGAACACAAAGCATTTTGGGCTTTGAAGACATGTAATCTTGATTTACATGAAGCTGGACGTCTACGATTAAGTCAACTAAACGAATTAGAAGAATTAAGACAAGAAGCATACGAAAATTCGCTAATCTATAAGGAAAGAACGAAGAAATGGCATGATAAAAGAATCAGAAGTTCAAAATAATTTAAAGAAGGAGATAGAGTTCTTCTTTTCAATTCACGATTCAAGCTATTTCCTGGAAAATTGAAATCAAGATGGTCTGGACCATTCATAGTCAAAAGAGTTTTCCCATACGGAACAGTAGAATTGATAAATTCAAATGGGATTGAATTTAAGGTTAATGTGTAGTGACCCGAACTTTTCCATGTTTATATATATTAATTGAAATTGATATTTACATGATTAAATGTTTCCAACATGTTAAGCAATCAAACTTGTTAAGACTTGATTAATTGAAATAGGTTTCATATAGACAATTGACCACCCAAGTTGACCGGTGATTCACGAACGTTAAAACTTGTAAAAACTATATGATGACATATATATGGATATATATATAGTTAACATGATACTATGATAAGTAAACATATCATTAAGTATATTAACAATGAACTACATATGTAAAAACAAGACTACTAACTTGATGATTTTTAAACGAGACATATATGTAACGATTATCGTTGTAAAGACATTTAATGTATATATATCATATTAAGAGATATTCATACATGATAATATCATGATAATATAATAATTTAAAATCTCATTTGATATTATAAACATTGAGTTAACAACATTTAACAAGATCGTTAACCTAAAGGTTTCAAAACAACACTTACATGTAACGACTAACGATGACTTAACGACTCAGTTAAAATGTATATACATATAGTGTTTTAATATGTATTTATACACTTTTGAAAGACTTCAATACACTTATCAAAATACTTCTACTTAACAAAAATGCTTACAATTACATCCTCGTTCAGTTTCATCAACAATTCTACTCGTATGCACCCGTATTCGTACTCGTACAATACACAGCTTTTAGATGTATGTACTATTGGTATATACACTCCAATGATCAGCTCTTAGCAGCCCATGTGAGTCACCTAACACATGTGGGAACCATCATTTGGCAACTAGCATGAAATATCTCATAAAATTACAAAAATATGAGTAATCATTCATGACTTATTTACATGAAAACAAAATTACATATCCTTTATATCTAATCCATACACCAACGACCAAAAACACCTACAAACACTTTCATTCTTCAATTTTCTTCATCTAATTGATCTCTCTCAAGTTCTATCTTCAAGTTCTAAGTGTTCTTCATAAATTCCAAAAGTTCTAGTTTCATAAAATCAAGAATACTTTCAAGTTTGCTAGCTCACTTCCAATCTTGTAAGGTGATCATCCAACCTCAAGAAATCTTTGTTTCTTACAGTAGGTTATCATTCTAATACAAGGTAATAATCATATTCAAACTTTGGTTCAATTTCTATAACTATAACAATCTTATTTCAAGTGATGATCTTACTTGAACTTGTTTTCGTGTCATGATTTTGCTTCAAGAACTTCGAGCCATCCAAGGATCCATTGAAGCTAGATCCATTTTTCTATTTTCCAGTAGGTTTATCCAAGGAACTTAAGGTAGTAATGATGTTCATAACATCATTCGATTCATACATATAAAGCTATCTTATTCGAAGGTTTAAACTTGTAATCACTAGAACATAGTTTAGTTAATTCTAAACTTGTTCGCAAACAAAAGTTAATGCTTCTAACTTGACTTTTAAAATCAACTAAACACATGTTCTATATCTATATGATATGCTAACTTAATGATTTAAAACCTGGAAACACGAAAAACACCGTAAAACCGGATTTACGCCGTCGTAGTAACACCGCGGGCTGTTTTGGGTTAGTTAATTAAAAACTATGATAAACTTTGATTTAAAAGTTGTTATTCTGAGAAAATGATTTTTATTATGAACATGAAACTATATCCAAAAATTATGGTTAAACTCAAAGTGGAAGTATGTTTTCTAAAATGGTCATCTAGACGTCGTTCTTTCGACTGAAATGACTACCTTTACAAAAACGACTTGTAACTTATTTTTCCGACTATAAACCTATACTTTTTCTATTTAGATTCATAAAAGAGAGTTCAATATGAAACCATAGCAACTTGATTCACTCAAAACGGATTTAAAATGAAGAAGTTATGGGTAAAACAAGATTGGATAATTTCTCATTTTAGCTACGTGAAAATTGATAACAAATCTATTCCAACCATAACTTAATCAACTTGTATTGTATATTATGTAATCTTGAGATACCATAGACACGTATACAATGTTTTGACCTATCATGTCGACACATCTATATATATTTCGGAACAACCATAGACACTCTATATGTGAATGTTGGAGTTAGCTATACAGGGTTGAGGTTGATTCCAAAATATATATAGTTTGAGTTGTGATCAATACTGAGATACGTATACACTGGGTCGTGGATTGATTCAAGATAATATTTATCGATTTATTTCTGTACATCTAACTGTGGACAACTAGTTGTAGGTTACTAACGAGGACAGCTGACTTAATAAACTTAAAACATCAAAATATATTAAAAGTGTTGTAAATATATTTTGAACATACTTTGATATATATGTATATATTGTTATAGGTTCTTGAATCAACCAGTGGCCAAGTCTTACTTTCCGACAAAGTAAAAATCTGTGAAAGTGAGTTATAGTCCCACTTTTAAAATCTAATATTTTTGGGATGAGAATACATGCAGGTTTTATAAATGATTTACAAAATAGACACAAGTACGTGAAACTACATTCTATGGTTGAATTATCGAAATCGAATATGCCCCTTTTTATTAAGTCTGGTAATCTAAGAATTAGGGAACAGACACCCTAATTGACACGAATCCTAAAGATAGATCTATTGGGCCTAACAAACCCCATCCAAAGTACCAGATGCTTTAGTACTTCGAAATTTATATCATATCCGAAAGGTGTCCCGGAATGATGGGGATATTCTTATATATGCATCTTGTTAATGTCGGTTACCAGGTGTTCACCATATGAATGATTTTTATCTCTATGTATGGGATGTGTATTGAAATATGAAATCTTGTGGTCTATTGTTACGATTTGATATATATAGGTTAAACCTATAACTCACCAACATTTTTGTTGACGTTTAAAGCATGTTTATTCTCAGGTGAATATTAAGAGCTTCCGCTGTTGCATACTAAAATAAGGACAAGATTTGGAGTCCATGTTTGTATGATATTGTGTAAAAACTGCATTCAAGAAACTGATTTCGATGTAACATATTTGTATTGTAAACCATTATGTAATGGTCGTGTGTAAACAGGATATTTTAGATTATCATTATTTGATAATCTACGTAAAGCTTTTTAAACCTTTATTTATTAAATAAAGGTTATGGTTTGTTTTAAAAATGAATGCAGTCTTTGAAAAACATCTCATATAGAGGTCAAAACCTCGCAACGAAATCAATTAATATGGAACGTTTTTAATCAATAAGAACGGGACATTTCAGTTGGTATCCGAGCGTTGGTCTTAGAGAACCAGAAAATTTGCATTAGTGTGTCTTATCGAGTTTGTTAGGATGCATTAGTGAGTCTGGACTTCGACCGTGTTTTCTTTAAAAATGATTGCTTAACATTTTTGTTGGAAACTATATATTTTTAACATATGAATATTATGTGATATATTAATCTCTTATCGTGTGTGATATTATGTGATAGATGTCTACCTCTAGAACAAGTCCCATTGACTCACCTAATAATAATGAAGAGTCAAATGTAAATTGGAATGATTCGTGGACTGATTCACAAGTTCCCGAAGAGGAACCGGAAGAAGAGTCGGAACCGGAAGAAGAATCGGAACCGGAAGAAGAATCGGAACCGGATGAAGAAATAGAACCGGTGGGGGAAATAATAAAACGGTTAAGTAAAAGAAAATCCTCAACCAACCGACCAAGGTTAATTATGGTCAATGGTGTTTTCGCCAAGGAAGCAAAATATTGGGAGGATTACCAATTCTCCGATGAATCGGATTCCGACGAGAATTCCGATGATATTATAGAAATTACCCCAACTGAATTTAAAAAGGCAAAAGAAAATAATAAGGGAAAGGGCATAAAAATAGAGAAATCTAATTCCAACCCCGATGAACTTTATATGTATCGTCAACGCCCGAAGTCCTTAAGTTGTAACAATGACCCGGGAACCTCTAAACCACCAGGTTTTTCTAAACCAATGTGGACAACGGCGGCTCGTATTAGGGGAACATCATATATCCCTAGAAACTTGGTAAAACGAACCAAAACCGAAGAAGAAGAAACGAGCGAGTCGGAATAAGATAGTTGTATTCGTGTGGTGTAATATATGTAATATAGTGTTCTTATGCTTTATGATATATGTAAAAATTGCTTGTATTAATAAGTATTTTTTTATGAATCTAACTCTTGTCTATTTTACAGTTTAAAAACACAAAATGGATAGACAACCCAATATTTTAAGAGACCTACCCGGAGACATGATTGATGAAATCTTGTCTAGAGTCGGCCAGAATTCTTCGGCACAACTATTTAAGGCGAGATCAGTTTGTAAGACATTCGAAGAACGTTCCAAGAATGTCTTGGTTTATAAGAGACTTTCGTTTGAAAGATGGGGGATATCACATTGGGAAACCCATAAGTTACGATGTGTTTACTTTGACGCATATATTGCGGGGAACCCAAATGCTATTTTACGCAACGGGTTAAGAAATTATTTTGACTCAATATATCCGAATATTGGACTTCGTGATTTAGAAAAAGCGGCTAACATGCAACATAAAGAAGCATGCTATGCTTACGGATTAGTAATGTTCGCTTCTCACCAAAGTGAGAACAAGAACATCGGGCTACAACTATTAAACAAAACGTTTCCACAAGTGACGGAGTCGGTAATTGGGGTAAGAAATGAGGTTTTTAGATTATTACGGGACTGTTGGACATTACGTAACCCTCGTCCCTTTGACGACGTTACAACACACTGTCTTATCAACGGCCATAACGGTTATGTTGCACAAGACCAAGGATGGGAAGTAGTCCTAGTAAAACCAGAATGCATGACTTGTTTCTGGACGTATGAATTACGTGTCTTTATTGCCTTTGCTGAACGACTTGTGTACTAGCTAGAATTATCTTCACAACTATCTTGTATCAAAGTTATTGTGTGCTATATTTCATGCTTTATGTAAAATAAGCGGTATTGTAAGTTTGTAAAATATTGTATAAAAGTTTGAACGCGAAATATTATTATAATCAGTTTTTCATATAGAATTGTAGTAGTTGAATTGTATATTAGCTACTAAGTATGAACTTAACGGGTAGGTACTACCCGAATTTAAACTTATAAAACGCTAATATGAAGAAAAAGCTTTTATAAATGAGTTCATATTATGCTACGAAATACTATTAACTACTCTTAATATTCTGTATGATTAACTTGTTCCATTTAACTATTTTGAAGGAAATGGCACCGACTACTCGACACACCGTGAATATGAATGAAGAGGAATTCCGTACTTTTCTAGCTTCAAACATAGCCGCAGTACAGGCTGCGCTACATACCAACAATAACCTTGGATCTAGCAGTACAGGAAATCGTGTAGGATGCACCTACAAAGAATTCACTGCCTGCAAACCTTTGGAATTTGATGGAACCGAAGGACCGATCGGATTGAAACGGTGGACCGAGAAGGTCGAATCGGTGTTTGCCATAAGTAAGTGTACTGAAGAGGACAAAGTAAAGTACGCTACGCATACCTTCACAGGTTCTGCGTTAACATGGTGGAATACCTATCTAGAGCAAGTGGGACAAGACGATGCGTACGCACTAACGTGGTCAGCATTCAAGCACTTGATGAACGAGAAGTACCGTCCCAGAACCGAGGTCAATAAGCTCAAGACAGAACTTAGAGGGTTACGAACCCAAGGATTTGATATTACCACGTACGAAAGACGATTCACAGAATTGTGCCTATTGTGTCCGGGAGCATTCGAAGATGAGGAAGAAAAGATCGACGCGTTTGTGAAAGGATTACCGGAAAGAATCCAAGAAGATATAAGTTCACACGAGCCCGCCTCCATACAACAGGCATGTAGAATGGCTCACAAACTCGTGAACCAAATTGAAGAAAGAATTAAAGAACAGACTGCTGAAGAGGCCAATGTGAAGCAAGTCAAAAGAAAGTGGAAGAAAAACGGTGATAAGAATCACCAATACAACAACAACAGCAATTACAACAATAATCGCAACAATTATCCCAACAATCGCAACATCAATCGCAACTACAACAAACGGCCCAACAACAACAACAACAACAACAGCAACTACAACAATCATCCCAACAACAATAATAACCGCAACAACAACAACAATCAGAAGCAGCTATGCCAAAGGTGTGAAAAGAATCACTCGGGGTTCTGCACCAAATTTTGCAACAAGTGTAAAAGAAATGGTCATAGCGCGGCGAAGTGTGAGGTCTACGGACCAGGGGTTAATAGAACGAAAGGAACAAATGGTGTCGGAACGAGTAATGGCGGAGCAAGTAGTGTCGGAGCAAGTTATGCCTATGTAGTTTGTTATAAATGTGGAAAACCGGGCCACATTATTAGAAATTGCCCGAACCAGGAGAACACAAATGGACAAGGCCGCGGAAGAGTTTTCAATATTAATGCAGCAGAGGCACAAGAAGACCCGGAGCTTGTTACGGGTACGTTTCTTATTGACAATAAATCTGCTTACGTTTTATTTGATTCGGGTGCGGATAGAAGCTATATGAGTAGAGATTTTTGTGCTAAATTAAGTTGTCCATTGACACCTTTGGATAGTAAATTTTTACTCGAATTAGCAAATGGTAAATTAATTTCAGCAGATAATATATGTCGGAATCGAGAAATTAAACTGGTTAGCGAAACATTTAAGATTGATTTGATACCAGTAGAGTTAGGGAGTTTTGATGTGATAATCGGTATGGACTGGTCGAAAGAAGTGAAAGCAGAGATCGTTTGTTACAAAAATGCAATTCGCATTATACGAGAAAAAGGAAAACCCTTAATGGTGTACGGAGAAAAGGGCAACACGAAGCTACATCTTATTAGTAATTTGAAGGCACAAAAACTAATAAGAAAAGGTTGCTATGCTGTTCTAGCACACGTCGAGAAAGTACAAACTGAAGAAAAGAGCATCAATGATGTTCTCATTGCAAAAGAATTTCCCGATGTATTTCCGAAAGAATTACCGGGATTACCCCCACATCGATCCGTTGAATTTCAAATAGATCTTGTACCAGGAGCTGCACCAATAGCTCGTGCTCCTTACAGACTCGCACCCAGCGAGATGAAAGAACTGCAAAGCCAATTACAAGAACTTTTAGAGTGTGGTTTCATTCGACCAAGCACATCACCGTGGGGAGCTCCTATTTTGTTTGTCAAGAAGAAAGATGGTACATTCAGGTTGTGTATCGACTACCGAGAGTTGAACAAACTTACCATCAAGAACCGCTACCCACTACCGAGAATCGACGACTTATTTGATCAACTACAAGGCTCGTCTGTTTATTCAAAGATTGACTTACGTTCCGGGTATCATCAAATGCGGGTGAAAGAAGATGATATTCCAAAGACTGCTTTCAGAACACGTTACGGTCATTACGAGTTTATGGTCATGCCATTTGGTTTAACTAATGCACCAGCTGTGTTCATGGACCTTATGAACCGAGTGTGTGGACCATACCTTGACAAGTTTGTCATTGTTTTCATTGATGACATACTTATTTACTCAAAGAATGACCAAGAACACGGTGAACATTTGAGAAAGGTGTTAGAAGTATTGAGGAAGGAAGAATTGTACGCTAAGTTTTCAAAGTGTGCATTTTGGTTGGAAGAAGTTCAATTCCTCGGTCACATAGTGAACAAAGAAGGTATTAAGGTGGATCCGGTAAAGATAGAAACTGTTGAAAAGTGGGAAACCCCGAAAACTCCGAAACACATACGCCAGTTTTTAGGACTAGCTGGTTACTACAGAAGGTTCATCCAAGACTTTTCCAGAATAGCAAAACCCTTGACTGCATTAACGCATAAAGGGAAGAAATTTGAATGGAATGATGAACAAGAGAAAGCGTTTCAGTTATTGAAGAAAAAGCTAACTACGGCACCTATATTGTCATTGCCTGAAGGGAATGATGATTTTGTGATTTATTGTGATGCATCAAAGCAAGGTCTCGGTTGTGTATTAATGCAACGAACGAAGGTGATTGCTTATGCGTCTAGACAATTGAAGATTCACGAACAAAATTATAAGATGCATGATTTGGAATTAGGCGCGGTTGTTTTTGCATTAAAGACTTGGAGGCACTACTTATATGGGGTCAAAAGTATTATATATACCAACCACAAAAGTCTTCAACACATATTTAATCAGAAACAACTGAATATGAGGCAGCGTAGGTGGATTGAATTATTGAATGATTACGACTTTGAGATTCGTTACCACCCGGGGAAGGCAAATGTGGTAGCCGATGCCTTGAGCAGGAAGGACAGAGAACCCATTCGAGTAAAATCTATGAATATAATGATTCATAATAACATTACTACTCAAATAAAGGAGGCGCAACAAGGAGTTTTAAAAGAGGGAAATTTAAAGGATGAAATACCCAAAGGATCGGAGAAGCATCTTAATATTCGAGAAGACGGAACCCGGTATAGGGCTGAAAGGATTTGGGTACCAAAATTTGGAGATATGAGAGAAATGGTACTTAGAGAAGCTCATAAAACCAGATACTCAATACATCCTGGAACGGGGAAGATGTACAAGGATCTCAAGAAACATTTTTGCTGGCCGGGTATGAAAGCCGATGTTGCTAAATACGTAGGAGAATGTTTGACGTGTTCTAAGGTCAAAGCTGAGCATCAGAAACCATCAGGTCTACTTCAACAACCCGAAATCCCGGAATGGAAATGGGAAAACATTACCATAGATTTCATCACTAAATTGCCAAGGACTGCAAGTGGTTTTGATACTATTTGGGTAATAGTTGATCGTCTCACCAAATCAGCACACTTCCTGCCAATAAGAGAAGATGACAAGATGGAGAAGTTAGCACGACTGTATTTGAAGGAAGTCATCTCCAGACATGGAATACCAATCTCTATTATCTCTGATAGGGATGGCAGATTTATTTCAAGATTCTGGCAGACATTACAGCAAGCATTAGGAACTCGTCTAGACATGAGTACTGCCTATCATCCACAAACTGATGGGCAGAGCGAAAGGACGATACAAACGCTTGAAGACATGCTACGAGCATGTGTTATTGATTTCGGAAACAGTTGGGATCGACATCTACCATTAGCAGAATTTTCCTACAACAACAGCTACCATTCAAGCATTGAGATGGCGCCGTTTGAAGCACTTTATGGTAGAAAGTGCTGGTCTCCGATTTGTTGGAGTGAAGTGGGGGATAGATAGATTACGGGTCCGGAGATTATACAAGAAACTACCGAGAAGATCATCCAAATTCAACAACGGTTGAAAACCGCCCAAAGTCGACAAAAGAGCTACGCTGACATTAAAAGAAAAGATATAGAATTTGAAATTGGAGAGATGGTCATGCTTAAAGTTGCACCTTGGAAAGGCGTTGTTCGATTTGGTAAATGAGGGAAATTAAATCCAAGGTATATTGGACCATTCAAGATTATTGATCGTATCGGACCAGTAGCTTACCGACTAGAGTTACCTCAACAACTCGCGGCTGTACATAACACTTTCCACGTCTCGAATTTAAAGAAATGTTTTGCTAAAGAAGATCTCACTATTCCGTTAGATGAAATCCAAATCTACGAAAAACTTCAATTCATCGAAGAACCCGTCGAAATAATGGATCGTGAGGTTAAAAGACTTAAGCAAAACAAGATACCAATTGTTAAGGTTCGATGGAATGCTCGTAGAGGACCCGAGTTCACCTGGGAGCGTGAAGATCAGATGAAGAAGAAATACCCGCATCTATTTCCAGAAGATTCGTCAACACCTTCAACAGCTTAAAATTTCGGGACGAAATTTATTTAACGGGTAGGTACTGTAGTGACCCGAACTTTTCCATGTTTATATATATTAATTGAAATTGATATTTACATGATTAAATGTTTCCAACATGTTAAGCAATCAAACTTGTTAAGACTTGATTAATTGAAATAGGTTTCATATAGACAATTGACCACCCAAGTTGACCGGTGATTCACGAACGTTAAAACTTGTAAAAACTATATGATGACATATATATGGATATATATATAGTTAACATGATACTATGATAAGTAAACATATCATTAAGTATATTAACAATGAACTACATATGTAAAAACAAGACTACTAACTTGATGATTTTTAAACGAGACATATATGTAACGATTATCGTTGTAAAGACATTTAATGTATATATATCATATTAAGAGATATTCATACATGATAATATCATGATAATATAATAATTTAAAATCTCATTTGATATTATAAACATTGGGTTAACAACATTTAACAAGATCGTTAACCTAAAGGTTTCAAAACAACACTTACATGTAACGACTAACGATGACTTAACGACTCAGTTAAAATGTATATACATGTAGTGTTTTAATATGTATTTATACACTTTTGAAAGACTTCAATACACTTATCAAAATACTTCTACTTAACAAAAATGCTTACAATTACATCCTCGTTCAGTTTCATCAACAATTCTACTCGTATGCACCCGTATTCGTACTCGTACAATACACAGCTTTTAGATGTATGTACTATTGGTATATACACTCCAATGATCAGCTCTTAGCAGCCCATGTGAGTCACCTAACACATGTGGGAACCATCATTTGGCAACTAGCATGAAATATCTCATAAAATTAAAAAAATATGAGTAATCATTCATGACTTATTTACATGAAAACAAAATTACATATCCTTTATATCTAATCCATACACCAACGACCAAAAACACCTACAAACACTTTCATTCTTCAATTTTCTTCATCTAATTGATCTCTCTCAAGTTCTATCTTCAAGTTCTAAGTGTTCTTCATAAATTCCAAAAGTTCTAGTTTCATAAAATCAAGAATACTTTCAAGTTTGCTAGCTCACTTCCAATCTTGTAAGGTGATCATCCAACCTCAAGAAATCTTTGTTTCTTACAGTAAGTTATCATTCTAATACAAGGTAATAATCATATTCAAACTTTGGTTCAATTTCTATAACTATAACAATCTTATTTCAAGTGATGATCTTACTTGAACTTGTTTTCGTGTCATGATTTTGCTTCAAGAACTTCGAGCCATCCAAGGATCCATTGAAGCTAGATCCATTTTTCTATTTTCCAGTAGGTTTATCCAAGGAACTTAAGGTAGTAATGATGTTCATAACATCATTCGATTCATACATATAAAGCTATCTTATTCGAAGGTTTAAACTTGTAATCACTAGAACATAGTTTAGTTAATTCTAAACTTGTTCGCAAACAAAAGTTAATGCTTCTAACTTGACTTTTAAAATCAACTAAACACATGTTCTATATCTATATGATATGCTAACTTAATGATTTAAAACCTGGAAACACGAAAAACACCGTAAAACCGGATTTACGCCGTCGTAGTAACACCGCGGGCTGTTTTGGGTTAGTTAATTAAAAACTATGATAAACTTTGATTTAAAAGTTGTTATTCTGAGAAAATGATTTTTATTATGAACATGAAACTATATCCAAAAATTATGGTTAAACTCAAAGTGGAAGTATGTTTTCTAAAATGGTCATCTAGGCGTCGTTCTTTCGACTGAAATGACTACCTTTACAAAAACGACTTGTAACTTATTTTTCCGACTATAAACCTATACTTTTTCTATTTAGATTCATAAAATAGAGTTCAATATGAAACCATAGCAACTTGATTCACTCAAAACGGATTTAAAATGAAGAAGTTATGGGTAAAACAAGATTGGATAATTTTTCTCATTTTAGCTACGTGAAAATTGGTAACAAATCTATTCCAACCATAACTTAATCAACTTGTATTGTATATTATGTAATCTTGAGATACCATAGACACGTATACAATGTTTCGACCTATCATGTCGACACATCTATATATATTTCGGAACAACCATAGACACTCTATATGTGAATGTTGGAGTTAGCTATACAGGGTTGAGGTTGATTCCAAAATATATATAGTTTGAGTTGTGATCAATACTGAGATACGTATACACTGGGTCGTGGATTGATTCAAGATAATATTTATCGATTTATTTCTGTACATCTAACTGTGGACAACTAGTTGTAGGTTACTAACGAGGACAGCTGACTTAATAAACTTAAAACATCAAAATATATTAAAAGTGTTGTAAATATATTTTGAACATACTTTGATATATATGTATATATTGTTATAGGTTCTTGAATCAACCAGTGGCCAAGTCTTACTTTCCGACGAAGTAAAAATCTGTGAAAGTGAGTTATAGTCCCACTTTTAAAATCTAATATTTTTGGGATGAGAATACATGCAGGTTTTATAAATGATTTACAAAATAGACACAAGTACGTGAAACTACATTCTATGGTTGAATTATCGAAATCGAATATGCCCCTTTTTATTAAGTCTGGTAATCTAAGAATTAGGGAACAGACACCCTAATTGACGCGAATCCTAAAGATAGATCTATTGGGCCTAACAAACCCCATCCAAAGTACCGGATGCTTTAGTACTTCGAAATTTATATCATATCCGAAGGGTGTCCCGGAATGATGGGGATATTCTTATATATGCATCTTGTTAATGTCGGTTACCAGGTGTTCACCATATGAATGATTTTTATCTCTATGTATGGGATGTGTATTGAAATATGAAATCTTGTGGTCTATTGTTACGATTTGATATATATAGGTTAAACCTATAACTCACCAACATTTTTGTTGACGTTTAAAGCATGTTTATTCTCAGGTGAATATTAAGAGCTTCCGCTGTTGCATACTAAAATAAGGACAAGATTTGGAGTCCATGTTTGTATGATATTGTGTAAAAACTGCATTCAAGAAACTGATTTCGATATAACATATTTGTATTGTAAACCATTATGTAATGGTCGTGTGTAAACAGGATATTTTAGATTATCATTATTTGATAATCTACGTAAAGCTTTTTAAACCTTTATTTATGAAATAAAGGTTATGGTTTGTTTTAAAAATGAATGCAGTCTTTGAAAAACGTCTCATATAGAGGTCAAAACCTCGCAACGAAATCAATTAATATGGAACGTTTTTAATCAATAAGAACGGGACATTTCATAATGGTCACAGAGTTAAACATTACATAGATAGTCCAATGGAAGTTGACAACGAAGTTAATCACAATTTCGACACCACAGCTAACTAAGTGTGGGGAGAATCAAGTTTTTAAAGGATAATATGTATTTCTGTTAGAGTTAAATTTTCTGTTTTTGTGTAGTTCTCGAAAATGGAACCCAAATGGTCTTTCCCTAGCAGACCCTAAAGAACTAGTCTTCTCCCCCCATTCTGAATTTTTATTTTTTTTAAGTTTTACGAAATGAAGACTTCCTGTGAATTAAACCATGGTCTAATGCTACATGCTTTGATCACTAAACGTAATAATGACACCCTTCCAAGTGAAATAGTATCAGTAATCAGAGAAAAATATGACGGAGTAAGAAAAGAATCCAGATGCGAAAATAATAAGTTACAATTTGGTAAAGGAAAATCAAAATCCGCAGCGAAAAGAAGAGCACGACACCTTGAAAGATGTCACAAATGCGGAAAATGGTCACACGAAGGTAAATGTTTAAATAATCAAACCTATTCAAACACCGAATTTGTTACTTTATGCAGAGACGGACCGTTCATATGTTTAGAAGAAAAAACGTTAAATGCTCGAGGTTACGCCTATGTAGCCATGGAAAATCAATTAGTCCGACTATCTTATGAATGGGCTAGAGCATATCACTAAGAAATATATTTCACAGGTAAGTTTGTACAGTTTTTATTTTTATTTTTAACCTTTTGATAATAAACGCTAATTTGTTCGCTATAAAGTATTAAATTGGTATTCGATAAAATTAGGTCTTGCGACCGAAATTATTGATATCATACAAAAATTTATTACATCACTGCGAAATTTAACGTTTATTCTTAAGGTATAAATATCTTTAATCAATCAACCAAAAATATTTCAAAAATTCGTCATGAGTTAAATTAGGTCATGGAACCGGAATTACTTTGCCGAAAAGAGGGGCGCATATTTTTGATAATATTTGATTGATTAAAGTGGGATAAAAGCCAAAAAGATTTTTAATTTTATTTTTACCATGTTTTTAAAATTAATATATAAATATTAAATTAATATTGTGAATTTTTTTTAAAATCAATATATTTAAGTTTGTAAATATTTGAAAATTTTAATATTTTTAATATCAGTTTGTATGTATAAAAACAAAAATATAATATAAGTTTGGTGTAAATTTTTAATTATTAATATGAATTTTCAATTTTATGCATTTTAAATTTAAGTTTGGTGTGAATTTAAAAACAAAAATTTACTTTATTTCGCTAAGTTAAAAATATGATTTTTAAAATTCGTCGTGAGTTGAAGACTAGGTCGTTGAACCAAAATTGCTTTACCCGAGGGAGGGACGAGAACTTTTATTATCATTATTTTTAATCTTATTGAATTAAAGTATGCCAAAAACATTAAAAAAAAATCCAAAAATCTTTGCTTTTAAAACCGAGCTTAAAAATGACAAATTTTAAAATTTTTGTCGAGGGACGGACTAGTACATCGGTCCGAAACGCCATCATCCTAAAAAGAAACAAATTTTTATTTTTAAATTAATTTTATGTTTTATAAAGTTATAAGGTTTTATAAAAATAAAAATAAAAAATATCGCCGCGACTCGCGGTGCTTTGTGGGTTCCCACCACCGCACTCGCGGAGCATTAAAAATCCAGAAAAAAATATAACTGGTCGAACAGACCAGTTTGCACACTCACACCCATTTTTTTGCGAAAAACACACAAAAAAATCGCCCAAATTCGTGATTTTTCAGCATTTTTCATCAAATCTTTCATAAAATCACAATGAGGAGACTATTATCAAGGAATTACTCAAGGAAATCGGTAAATTTCTACACCTAAACACCATTTAATCCGAATTTTTAGTGTTCTTGAACAATTTTATGCCTAATTCGATTTTGATGCTTTCTAGTGTAATAATGCTTCAATTGTTTGTGTATTATGCTTGTATAACCTAGATTGATGCTATTTAACATGATTAGAAGCTTTGAACTTCAATTTTTGAATAATTTAGGGTTTGTGCTCTTGAGCAAAATTAGGGCTTTTTGATATAAACAGGTTATGGCCGAATTTTGTTGTTAGATTATGCTAAATTGAGTAGTGTAACATGTTTAGGTTGCTAAATGATCAAAACTTTGATCCTAAACATGATTTATGAAGATTAAAGTGGACTTTTTGAACCAAAATTGCATAAACTTGATTTAATTGATATGAATGCCATGAGGAACTTGTTTAATTGTTATAATGATTATTTTTAACATGTTTTAGAAGTTAAATGCGAAGAAACTTTGTATACATTTTTGTATAAGTATATTTGGAAAAGTATAGAATTGTAAAAAAAAAATGTGAAAATATATATAAGTTTAATTTTGATTTAACATGTTATTGTGATTGTTTTAAGTTGTTATTTTGCTAAAACTAATGCATATTTGGATGCACAAAAATTGTGTTTGATATATTTTGCAGACTGAAAGGGGTGAATCTTCATCCCAGGCTCGCAATGCTCTTCCGGAAGATGCAAATCAACAGGAAATTAATAACCAATACCGACAAGATATGCCTCACCTAATTGTTTCATATTCAAACATTCATGAGGCAGATTTACATCCGAATTTGAGATTTGATAGATATTGGATAGACTATCCAAAATATCAAAAGAACCTGCACAACCTTGTGTCTAATAATGTTGAGGTACCCAGAGTTATAGATTGGGCACCATTAGAGGTAGTGGAATTGGCCGAGCCAATCAGGGAATTACTTACTCAAAGGTATGGTAATTCTACTTTTAGTGATTGGGTACATTTATTCAACATGCGTAGACCTGTATATAGAGAATGGTGTATAGAGTTATTGTGTACTATTGAAATAAATGATCGGGTAGATACTTTAACCGATCGTAGTTTTATTAGATTTTTATTAGGAGGGGAGATGCGCCATATGTCCTTACTAGACATGGCTCAGGCTTTAGGTATATATACGCCCGAGGAGCTAGCATCTTATGATTGCCAGAGGTTAATAGTTTATGGTAGGAGGGTGGATGAGAATTTTGATACAAATGACGTATGGAGTAGGATGACTAGCCATCGCCGATTCCAGGGGGGATTATACTCTTATCTTGATATTGATAGAGCTGAATTAAGAGTAATCCATAGGTTTTTAGCCAATTCGATTACATAATGAGGTAAGAATAAGGAAAAGGTAAATGAACATGATTTGTTTTACCGCATGTGTATTCGAGACCCACAGAGCGCTGTAAGTATACCTTTTTGTGTGGGTTATTATTTATTGACTATGGTTAGGGGTATGAGGCATGGTAGCATAATAGGAGGTGGTATATTTATTACTTTAATTGCTGAATATCTCGGTGTGGATAGAAGTCGGGGGGGATTATTAATGGCAGAACCAAAACCCCGCGATAGAATAGATTTACGTGTTTATCATGGTGCTAAGGTCTTAAAGAAACGAAACAACGTGGCAGCACATTATGATGGCAAGCATCCACAGGTTGAGAGAGATCAACATTGTACACACGTAGGTAGAGACTACATTCCTACCGTTATGCCCGAATTTGCTCCTTGGACTTTAGAGAGCCGACCACCATATCCTACATATGACCCGGCCCAAGCATTTTACAGCATCTATGGATACTCTTGGGACCCATACTGGAACCATCCTCCTCATCCGTAATTTTCTATTTTTGTTTATTTTATTGTAATGTAACTAATTCTTAATTTTCTTATTTCTTATTTCTTATTTTATTATTATAATAGCTTTTATAATTTTCTAACTTTATTAGATTTTAATAATTTTTGAATGTGGTGAGAAAACCCAACTTCAAAAATATGTATATATGTGTTTGTAGTTTATCTCATGTACAAAACTGAAAGGACCCGTTCATATACATTATAAACAATTCACAATAGTTGATTACATCGCGAGGTATTTGACCTCTATATGATACGTTTTACAAACATTGCATTCGTTTTTAAAAGACAAACTTTCTTTACATCAAAAATTGACGGCATGCATACCATTTCATATTACATCCAACTATAATTGACTTAATATTAATCTTGATAAACTCAACGACTCGAATGCAACGTCTTTCAAAGTATGTCATGAATGACTCCAGGTAATATCCTTAAAATGAGCTAATGCACAGCGGAAGATTTCTTTAATACCTGAGAATGAACATGCTTTATAGTGTCAACAAAAAGGTTAGTGAGTTCATTAGTTTATCATAATCAATCATTTCTGTAATAGTAATAGACCACAAGATTTCAGTTTTCATAAATATCCGTACACTCGCAAGTGTTTAAAAGTATTCTATAAGTTGTAGGCACCCGGTAACAAGCCTTAACGTTCATGTTTTACCCTCTGAAGTACATCAGATCAGGTGTGTTTAAAATAACCTCAAAGTACTAAAGCATCCCATAGTCAGGATGGGGTTTGTCAGGGCCAATAGATCTATCTTTAGGATTCGTGCCTACCGTACATAGACAAGTAGTTTAATGTTACCAAGCTAAGGGTATATTTCTGGTTTAAACCCACATAGAATTAGTTTTAGTACTTGTGCCTACTTCGTAAAACATTTATAAAAACAGCGCATGTATTCTCAGTCCCAAAAATATATATAAAAGGGAGCAAATGAAAATCACAATACTGTATTTCGTAGCAACTATGTATATGACGGCACTGAACAAGTGCAGGGTTTGTCTGGGATTCACGAACATATCAATATTGTGATTCAATATTGCAGGAAAGTACGTAGACGCAACGAAAATGATAAACTTTAGGTTGACCTCACGAGCAATACCCTCGATCAATACCCATAACCTCCATAGCTATAACCCATAATTTCCTTAGCTCTATCCCGTTTGAAAACTTATTTTGAAATCGTCTGAGTATAACTCCGTCGTAGTATTTTATGTATACTAATAATATCTTGAAATAATACAAAGAAAATATATATATATGTAATTCGATTGAGAGAGTTTAGAGAAATATATTTTCAAGTTTCTATGAAATAATGAAACCTATTGAATTCTATTTATAATAGATTTTTGAATTATTAAAGTGAATTATTAAAGTATGAATTATTAAAGTGAATTATTAAAGTATGAATTATTAAAGTGAATTATTAAAGTAAATTATTAAAGTATGAATTATTAAAGTGAATTATTAAAGTGAATTATTAAAGTATGAATTATTAAAGTGAATTATTAAAGTGAATTATTAAAGTATGAATTATTAAAGTGAATTATTAAAGTATGAATTATTAAAGTGAATTATTAAAGTATAAATTATTAAAGTTAAAGTAAAATAAAAGTAAAGTAAAGGTAAAGTTAAAGTATAGTAAAAGTATAAAACTATATACGTATAATACGCGTATAAATATATATAATATTAATTTAAATCGTTATATATATTTAATAAAATAAAATATAAATATCGTTATCTTTATCATACTGGTTAAGTAATGAGTTGTCAAAAGTGGTTCTAGATATTTATAAAAGATATATACGTTTTAATAATAAAGTTCTTTTTAAACTGAAAACGTTTTCTTGTACTTTTGAAACTAAATCAAATAAATATGATAATTTTGTTTTTCAAAACTAAATATATTTAAGAATCATTTTGTTAAAGGGTTAAAATAATGGAAATCGTTATATCACAAAACATTTTAGAAAAGTAGAATTATATATATTCATAATAGGTTTCAAGTTTTTAAATTACAGTATATTGGTGAAGCATGGGATAAAGTCCAAAGGTTAAATAAACGTATGAAATCATCTTAATGAAAAATGTTGAGTTATTTAACTTGTCGATATCCAACATCTAAGTTATTTACACTCCACGTTCTTATTTTCATATTAAATAAAATGAAAGTTAACATAGTTATCTTATCAAGGTCATGAGGAAAATATTATAAAACATGCCTTGGAAATTAAACAGGAATTTCCACTAACCCTTGTCTAGTTCTCGTTAATTGACACATTTGTTCTTATTTATAAATCACTTTACCATTTTTCGAATGTTGTCAAAAAGAATAGATTTCTTAAATCACAGTGGACCTCATAACATAGGCCCGTAATCATATCATAATGTATCTGATAATTCAATCATTTGATATTATCTCTTAATTCCGTCGATAAATATATTGAAACAAATACGTTCATGTAAAGTATCATATATCTAATACTTTGTTAATGTTTTCAGTTAATATTATATATTATATATACATATCTATATACTCATAATTGTTCGTGAATCGTCGAACACGGTCAAAGGGTAATTGATTACATGAATGTAGTTCCAAACTTTTTGAGATTCAACATTACAAATTCTGCTTATCATGTCGGAAACATATAAAGGTTAAGTTTAAATTTGGTCGGAAATTTCCGGGTCGTCAAAGTACCTACCCGTTAAAGAAATTTCGTCCCGAAATTTGATCGAGGTCGTCATGGCTAACAATAAGAATGTTATTATGATGAATATAAGTTGATTCATAGGGTTTTATCATGATTGAGAAATATGGATAAAATAATTCGATTACTCGAAACATATGAGTGAAGCTATCGTAAAAGAGTGAAATGAGAAAATAGGGATTCGTCTTATCTTTTGACGTCATCACGGTTGATCTCCGGATTAAAGAAAACTTTGTAATCTATATAGGATTTGATTCTTCGGTGATTAAGAAAATTATGATCCTCTTCGATTCAATGCGATGATTCATCTCGATTTTTCTGTCTGATATTTCACTATAAATCCACCTCCTTCGTTTCCTTTTAATTCACACCTTCTATTCTTTCTCCCTCAATTCTTACTTTAAAATTATTCGTCAATATGCTTCATCCAGTGCTGATTCTCGATATACTCCTCACTTTCATATCTGTGGTTCTTCTTTTTCATCTACCTCCAGAAGAATCTATTTACTTCTACTATACTCTTGGTTTTATAGTGTTTTTAGTTCTCCCGTGTCTTTATATTGCTATATGCATCGATATATACGGTTTATAGTTTCTGGGTTGTTGTTGGGTTTTATATCTTCCCTTATATTTCGATGTCCCTGCTTCTGTCTTCTATAATCATTGTCATCCCCAATTAATGCTCTCTTTTATTTGCTGCGATTTATACCCCAATTTCTATTTCAGAGTTTTGTCCTTTCGTTTCTTCTTCTTGCGATTAAGCACCGCTTGTAATGGTCCAGAATTTGCATATATGAATTTCGAAATGAACATTGTTAATGTTCTAAGAAGAAAATTGTAATGACACGATCTTGACTTGTCAAATTACTAGAATACCTCAGAAAAGGCCGAATCATTAAGAAATATTTTCTTGATATTTTAGAGGTTAAAGAGAATACAAGAGTCGTGTAACAAAGCACATGATGACGTTATGATCTGTGAATCATCACGTTCTATTTAGAAACTCAGCATGACTTACTGTAATATAATCACGTTGATCAAGTGTCATTATATTATACTAGTTCATGCTTCAGTTCCCAACACTACTTCAAAAATATTCCTATTTTAAATTCGAAAGTTTCAGAATTTAGAAATTAAAATAGTTTCTTTTATGATGTAATACAGACAGCACGAAGAGGTAAATGATTTCAGATAAGAATAATTATAGAAATATCTTCAGAAATATGGAGGATATTTATAATGAAAGATACGATGATATCTTAAAATTTCTAATATCAGAGGATGATGAAGAATATTGTCCGTAAGGGTTTAGAGTCAGGAGCAAGGTATTCTATAATGACTTCAGCAGACACGGAATCATTTGGATTCTTTGAAGGTAGATTTCGTCCTTGTGATTTATCCACAGCCTTCTTCATGGTTTGCTCAATCCGTATTTTTCAGTACCAAATCTTCTCTTTTTCTGAACTTTGCCAACACACTACTCTTTATCATCAAACTTTTTACTGTTAAGGTCGTTTATAGTTTTTGCTGCTTCATCAGTATTTCGAGAACTAGTTCGCAGTTTAGGGTGTTTTTCAGAAACTTCACATTCAAAGTATATAAGTCCAGAAGATAGACACATATAATTGTTGGCGTAGACATGCTGCGAGATTTCAAAATACTGATTGCTAATTTCTGATGATTCGTATGGCAATTCTCGTTACAAGATGCAGATGAGTAAATGATGGGGTTTTGATAAATATAAAGATTTTTCGAAAAGTCAAGGATCAATGAAGTTGTTAATAAGTTTACTGCTAATGTGATGAGATATGAAAGGTTCCCCGGTAATAATGATGAAGGGGTAATCATTATAATAAGGCTTATTCGATTGAACAATTGAAGTTGGTTTACTGGAGCTGTGACAAGACCGTCTATTTTTAGAAGGGATTGAAAAGTTATTTTAGCTAGTAAATGCCAAAAAGTCTGACATGGATACATGTTAAATTATGACTTGGGTTTCAAGAGTTTTTTTAGGTACGTAACTGTGGATAACATGTAGTTGGATCATCATCTCGATTGTTCATTATTTGAAGTGTCTTCGGGTATTTTGAAGGGCTTGAACACAGATTATAATCGTTAATATACATACGATGTTCTAACACAGTTTTGAAGTTAAAGTATAGCTTTGAAAGATGTAAGAATCTAAGAGTGATGATACCGGTTATAACTTGAATTGAATTCGACGATTTCAAAATCAGAATATGTAATTGGATTTTTGAATGAGTATGGTTGTTTTGATTTCTATAAAAGAATGTATATTGTTGTGAAAGTAGGGAGTATAATGGATGATTTGCTGAATCAGATTCGAAGAATGTAACATATTAATTGTGAATTTATATATCTCTCGGGTATTACCTACCCGTTAAAAAAAATGTCACAATTAATATTTTGTACAAAATAATTTTATTACAGTCTTTATGGAAATATATGTGTATATTTCTTCAGATGTAATATAGATTTAATGATTTAATGAGTTAATATTAAATTAAACTCACTTGATTTATGGTTAAGGCTAGGATAGATAATTTCTAAACTTTAGAAATTACATAATCGTCGTAGAATGTTTTCCCAATGAAGTTATGAATCAATACTTCATCTTTGTGGTATTCCTTAGTATCTACAGGGCGTATGATGTCGATGCTAATGGGACAGATTGTGAAGTTGAGGTTTGCGATGCGGTTGTTGTTGGTGGTGGTAATGGTACTGCTGATATTGTTGATGGTGGTACTGGTTATGTTGCTGGTGCTGCTGCTGGTGTTTGTAACCTTTGCACCGTATTCCCCAAAGCCACTACCCGAGCGCGAAGCTCGTTGACTTCTTCTATTACACCGAGGTGATTGTCAGTTCGGATGAGCGGATAAATAAGATCTAGAATTTGGTGTAGTATATAATCATGACGAGATACTCTGGAAATGAGAGAGAAAATGGTGTTTCGAACAGGTTCGCCGGTAAGTGCTTCAGGTTCATTGCCAAGAGGGCAATGTGGTGGATGGAAAGGATTGCCTTCTTCTTGTCTCCAATGATTAAGGAGGCTATGAACCCATCCCCAATTCATCCAGAATAGATGATGGCTGATTGGTTGATCCATTCCAGTCACACTGCTTTCGAAGCTTGAGTGGAATTCCATTTCGGAATCCGAGGAACTTGAACTGATGACGAATTCCATTTCGTACGATTTGATAAAGGATTTTTCGATACGAAATGATTTTCCGGCTATCGGGTGGTATTCTAACTACATAGAATATCTATATATATAGATCAAAAGATTTCATAGATTACGGAGGAATTTACGGAATATGTCAGGCAAAGTTTACGGTAATAGATACGATAAGATATGATTTAGCAGATACGCTAAGATATGAATTTTGTCTATACACTATTCATGCAATCAATGCAGCAAGACGTGTCTAGACTAAGAATGATAAGCAGGTACTTTCTAAGGATGGTAAGTAGATGATTTCCGACTAAAAATGATAAACAAAACTTTTGACATGCAGACACGGTCGAAGTCCAGACTCACTAATGCATCTTAACAACTATCAGTTAGACACACTAATGCAAGACCTGGTTCGCTAAGACCACCGCTTTGATACCAACTGAAAGGACCCGTTCATATACATTATAAACGATTCACAATAGTTGATTACATCGCGAGGTATTTGACCTCTATATGATACGTTTTACAAACATTGCATTCATTTTTAAAAGACAAACTTTCTTTACATCAAAAATTGACGGCATGCATACCATTTCATATTACATCCAACTATAATTGACTTAATATTAATCTTGATAAACTCAACGACTCAAATGCAACGTCTTTCAAAGTATGTCATGAATGACTCCAGGTAATATCCTTAAAATGAGCAAATACACAGCGGAAGATTTCTTTAATACCTGAGAATGAACATGCTTTAAAGTGTCAACCAAAAGGTTGGTGAGTTCATTAGTTTATCATAATCAATCATTTTTGTAATAGTAATAGACCACAAGATTTCAGTTTCCATAAATATCCGTACACTCACAAGTGTTTAAAAGTATTCTATAAGTTGTAAGCACCCGGTAACAAGCCTTAACGTTCATGTTTTACCCTCTGAAGTACACCAGATCAGGTGTGTTTAAAATAACCTCGAAGTACTAAAGCATCCCATAGTCAGGATGGGGTTTGTCAGGCCCAATAGATCTATCTTTAGGATTCGCGCCTACCGTACATAGACAAGTAGTTTAATGTTACCAAGCTAAGGGTATATTTCTGGTTTAAACCCACATAGAATTAGTTTTAGTACTTGTGCCTACTTCGTAAAACATTTATAAAAACAGCGCATGTATTCTCAGTCCCAAAAATATATATAAAAGGGAGCAAATGAAACTCACAATACTGTATTTCGTAGCAATTATGTATATGACGGCACTGAACAAGTGCAGGGTTTGTCTCGGATTCACGAACGTATCAATATTGTGATTCAATATTGCAGGAAAGTACGTAGACGCAACGAAAATGATAAACTTTAGGTTGACCTTACGAGCAATACCCTCGATCAATACCCATAACCTCCATAGCTATAACCCATAATTTCCTTAGCTCTATCCCGTTTGAAAACTTATTTTGAAATCGTCTGAGTATAACTCCGTCGTAGTATTTTATGTATACTAATAATATCTTGAAATAATACAAAGAAAATATATATATATATGTAATTCGATTGAGAGAGTTTAGAGAAATATATTTTCAAGTTTCTATGAAATAATGAAACCTATTGAATTCTATTTATAATAGATTTTTGAATTATTAAAGTGAATTATTAAAGTATGAATTATTAAAGCGAATTATTAAAGTATGAATTATTAAAGTGAATTATTAAAGTGAATTATTAAAGTATGAATTATTAAAGTGAATTATTAAAGTATGAATTATTAAAGTAAATTATTAAAGTGAATTATTAAAGTATGAATTATTAAAGTGAATTATTAAAGTATAAATTATTAAAGTGAATTATTAAAGTATGAATTATTAAAGTTAAAGTAAAATAAAAGTAAAGTAAAGGTAAAGTTAAAGTATAGTAAAAGTATAAAACTATATACATATAATACGCGTATAAATATATATAATATTAATTTAAATTGTTATATATATTTAATAAAATAAAATATAAATATCGTTATCTTTATCATACTGGCTAAGTAATGAGTTGTCAAAAGTGGTTCTAGATATTTATAAAAGATATATGCGTTTTAATAATAGAGTTCTTTTTAAACTGAAAACGTTTTTTTGTACTTTTGAAACTAAATCAAATAAATATGATAATTTTGTTTTTCAAAACTAAATATATTTAAGAATCATTTTGTTAAAGGGTTAAAATAATGGAAATCGTTATATCACAAAACATTTTAGAAAAGTAGAATTATATATATTCATAATAGGTTTCAAGTTTTTAAATTATAGTATGTTGGTGAAGCATGGGATAAAGTCCAAAGGTTAAATAAACGTATGAAATCATCTTAATGAAAAATGTTGAGTTACTTAACTTGTCGATATCCAACATCTAAGTTATTTACACTCCACGTTCTTATTTTCATATTAAATAAAATGAAAGTTAACATAGTTATCTTATCAAGGTCATGAGGAAAATATTATAAAACATGCCTTGGAAATTAAACAGGAATTTCCACTAACCCTTGTCTAGTTCCCGTTAATTGACACATTTGTTCTTATTTATAAATCACTTTACCATTTTTCGAATGTTGTCAAAAAGAATAGATTTCTTAAATCACAGTGGACCTCATAACATAGGCCCGTAATCATATCATAATGTATCTGATAATTCAATCATTTGATATTATCTCTTAATTCCGTCGATAAATATATCGAAACAAATACGTTCATGTAAAGTATCATATATCTAATACTTTGTTAATGTTTTTAGTTAATATTATATATTATATATACATATCTATATACTCATAATTGTTCGTGAATCGTCGAACACGGTCAAAGGGTAATTGATTACATGAATGTAGTTCCAAACTTTTTGAGATTCAACATTACAAATTCTGCTTATCGTGTCGGAAACATATAAAGGTTAAGTTTAAATTTGGTCGGAAATTTCCGGGTCGTCACAAAAACAGGGTAAAACAGCGCATTTTCAAAGACTAGCATTAAGTTCAGCAAAAGCTATTAATTTTGACGACAAAACAAAAAAACAAATGTGATGTACTAACAGACGGAATGAACAAATGATATGCACCATTTATTATTCAGCAAACAAACGCCAATATGTTTGGAAACTTTGGTAAAATTTAATCATTTTTCTACACTAATCACCCTCAATAATTTAAATTGTTACTGATTTCTTGCAAATGAGGGCATTGCAAGATCTTAAGTGTGGGAAGGGGTTAAATTCTTTCGGATTTTTAAAATTTTTAACTTAAACACTTGGTTACCATTAAAAATACTAGTAACGTAGT
Source organism: Rutidosis leptorrhynchoides (assembly GCF_046630445.1). Classification (NCBI taxonomy): domain Eukaryota; kingdom Viridiplantae; phylum Streptophyta; class Magnoliopsida; order Asterales; family Asteraceae; genus Rutidosis; species Rutidosis leptorrhynchoides. Next base: position 107,717,850 of record NC_092342.1, read on the forward strand.
AGTTGTATTAGAATCTAGTGCTCTCTGATAACAAAGAACAGCCCTAGTCTTATATACTGACTACCCATTTCTAGTAAAATTTTTCAAAATTTTCAATTAAATGAACTCAAAATCATGTTTATATATATTTATGAACGATAAAACTGGGTGTTAGCACCGAAATTATTGTTACCTCGGAAAGGACATAAATTGAGAAACAAACCAAAATGTTAGAATTCAATTAAAATGGAATAGAGGACAATAAAAAGGCAAATAAAAGAAAATAAAAACCAAGTGTGGAAAAATTTACCAAGTTATTTAAAACATAAGTCACATATTTTTGTAACAAATAACTGAAGATACTTTTGTTTTGGACGATCTTAATCAGTTTTACCCAATTTACTGTAATATATTTGAAAGAAAGATGGATCTACATGATGAATCAATTCCATCATTAAAAGGAAGTAAAGTCTTCCGAAAAAGAAACGCGCTTCTTGATTTAGGTCATGAAGTTTTCGTCCATACCAGCTGTAGGTTGACGAAAAATCTAGAAAAGTCATCACTAAAATCAGCAGGAAATCCACGGACCTCATCATCAAATAGGGTCGCCAAGTGGTCAGACTTATCCTAACCATGAGAGGATCTGTCTTGTAAAATGGGGAGGACGCCGTGTAAATTAGCTGGATAAGACTAATGAATCAGACCCCCAGAAAGGATAATCTCCTTAAAAGATCAAAAATCAGCTTTTAAGCCTGATATTACTTAATCCTAGAGATTGACCTTAAAGATTGAGAATTACAAACTCATGGAATTCGATGATATCTAAACTCGAGCTTGAACGAGAAAATATTTTGATCAAAATTACAAACCGATTTGTTTTCTGAAAACCCATTTTCAATGCGTTCATTACCATTGAACGTAAAATCCTAGGAATTCACCTAGAATTCATTAGGTCACCTGAACCAAATCGGGTGTCAACCGTAAGAACGGTGGTTGCATAGCATGGTCAAAGACAGGACCTTGTGCCAGACCGGAAAATTATAAGGGTGAGCTTTACTATTGCTCCTACAAACGATAGTAATTTCGTTCGACACGTTATAGACCATAATTAAAAGCATGTCAGGGGACATTTCCTTAACAGTTGCTTGTTCAACGCTTTCCTTTACAACCGGACGGTAGTTTACCGAAAGGTAATATTTGGAGCAACTATACTGGACGTGTTGCTTTCCCAATACAAGGTTAGCAAGTGGGTTACACAAAACCTCAAGTTTTGAGCTAAAATTTTCAAATCTGAAACCCACCAAACCCACAAAAATATTTTGCAAACATCGGTAAAGGGTTATTCCGGAAAACTTATCTAGGGTAAAAGCTAGATTTAATTTTCAAAAGATCAAATGTTTTCATAAAGATCCAATTTCCTTAAAGGATCTAAATTTTCATAGTCATGTGGGACTGTAAACCACATCTTTACTACCATTGTTCATACCACCGTATAGAAATCACTGATGTACAAAGTGTGAAGAATAAAGAAGTGATTCTAGTATATTTCAAGACTATATTGCTTGAGGACAAGCAACACTCAAGTGTGGGAATATTTGATAATGCTAAAAACGAACATATATTTCATAGCATTATCCCTCAAGAAAGACAAGCTTTTAGTTGCAATTGTTCTATTTACAAGTGATATTCGTTTAAATAATAAAAGGTGAAGACAAAAGACAGATTCAACGAATTGAAGACACAAACGACCAAAAAGCTCAAAAGTACAAAATACAATCAAAGTGGTTACAATTATTGATGAGAAACGTCTCAAAATTACAAGAGTATAAGACGCGAAACGCAAAGTACAAGATATTAAATTATATGCAAGGACGTTCGAAAATCCGAAACCGGGACCAGAGTCAACTCTCAACGCTCGACGCAACGGACTAAAAATTACAAGTCAACTATGCACATGAATATAATATAATATATAATTAATTCTTAAAATTAATATATATATTATATTATATTATAAAACCGTTGGCAAGCTAGGAGCCAAGCTTGTGTGAGCTGGAATCCACAGCTCCACACTCGCGGAGCTTATAAAGGCAAAAAACCTCTGCACTCGCGGAGGTCAAATAGTATTACGTGGGCCTATAAAAGGCCGAGCATTCGGCCGAAATTTACACATCTTTTTCTCATTCATCATACGTAAAATATATATATATATATTTATATTTTAATTTTAATTTTAATTTTAAATCCTAATAATAAGGGTATGTTAGCGAATATTGTAAGGGTGTAAGTCGAAATTTTGTCCGTGTAACGCTACGCTATTTTTAATCATTGTAAGTTATGTTCAACCTTTTTAATTTAATGTCTCGTAGCTAAGTTATTATTATGCTTATTTAATACCGAAGTAATCATGATGTTGGGCTAAATATTTAAATTTGGGTAATTGGGCTTTGTACCATAATTAGGGTTTGAACAAAAGGACGACACTTGTGGAAATTAGACTATGGGCTATTAATTGGCTTTATATTTGTTTAACTAAATGATAGTTTGTTAATTTTAATATAAAGATTACAATTGGACATACCTATAAATAACCATATACACTCAATCGGACACGATGGGCGGGATATTTATATGTATGAATAATCGTTCATTTAACCAGACACGGAAATGGATTAATAGTCTATGGAATTATTAAAACAGGGGTGAAATTATGTACAAGGACACTTGGCATAATTGATAACAAAGTATTAAAACCTTGGGTTACACGCAGTCGATAACCTGGTGTAATTATTAAACAAAGTATTAAAATCTTGTTACAGTTTAAGTCCCCAATTAGTTGGAATATTTGACTTCGGGTGTAAGGATAATTTGACGAGGACACTCGCACTTTATATTTATGACTGATGGACTGTTATGGACAAAAACCAGACGGACATATTAAATAATCCAGGACAAAAGACAATTAACCCATGGGCATAAAACTAAAAATCAACACGTCAAACATCATGATTACGGAAGTTTAAATAAGCATAATTCTTTTATTTCATATTTAATTTCCTTTATTTCGTATTTAATTGCACTTTTATTATCGCACTTTTATTTATTGTCATTGTATTTAATTGCACTTTTAATTATCGTACTCTTTAATTATCGCAAGTTTATTTTATCGCACTTTTATTTATCGCAATTTCATTATCGTTATTTATTTTACGCTTTAAATTAAATCTTTTATTTATTTAATATTTTACATTAGGTTTTAACTGCGACTAAAGTTTTAAAATCGACAAACCGGTCATTAAATGGTAAACCCCCCCTTTATAATAATAATATTACTTATATATATTTGTATTTTTATAAATTAAAACTAATATAGCGTTAAGCTTTGTTTAAAAGATTCTCTGTGGAACGAACCGAACTTACTAAAAACTACACTACTGTACGATTAGGTACACTGCCTATAAGTGTTGTAGCAACGTTTAGGTATATCCATTCTATAAATAAATAAATATCTTGTGTAAAATTGTATCGTATTTAATAGTATTTCCTAGTAAAATATAAGCTATTTCATATACACCTCGCATAACATCAATATCATATAGATATAGAACATGTGTTTAGTTGATTTTAAAAGTCAAGTTAGAAGGATTAACTTTGTTTGCAAATAAGTTTAGAATTAACTAAACTATGTCCTTGTGATTACATGTTATAATCTTTCAATAAGATAGTTTTATATATATGAATCGAATGATGTTATGAACATCATTACTACCTCAAGTTTAGTAGGTAAACCTACTGGAAATGACAAGAAATGATCTAGAGCTTCAAAGGATCTTGGATGGCTTGAAAGTTCTTGAAGTAGAATCATGACACAAAAACAATTTCAAGTAAGATTACTACTCGAATTAAGATAGTTATAGTTATTGAATTGAATCAAAGTTTGAATATGAGTATTACCTTGATTTAGAAAGATAACCTACTGTAAATAACAAGGATTTCTTGAGGTTGGATGATCACTTGAAATATATTTGCAAGATTGAAAGTAAACTAGCAAACTTGAAAGGATTTTCGAAGTGTTCTTCAAGTGTTCTTCCTATGATTATTATAGCTTGATTCTTAAAGTAATTTTTGATGAAGATGATGATTATTTTACTGGAAATTTCGTTCTTGAGAGAGTGTGTGTGTTTAGAGAGAATTAGAAAGGGAATTGGAAGTGAAATGGAGTGGGTGGTGAGTGGTGAAGGGTGAGTGGGGTTAAAAGGAGTTCTTGTTTTTGTTTCCTTACTCATAAGTCATGCTAGTTATCTAATTGTTGGTTTCACATGTTTGTTGACTCATCAAGGGCTTCTAAGAGCAGAATTATTATGTGTATATACCAATAGTATATACATCTAGAAGCTGTGTATTGTACGAGTACGAATACGGGTGCATACGAGTAGAATTGGTGATGAAAATGAATGGAACTGTATTTGTAACCATTTTTGTTAAGTAGAAGTATTTTGATATGTGTCTTGAAGTCTTTCAAAAGTGCATTAATATATCTTAATACAGTACATGTATATACATTTTAACTGAGTCGTTAAGTCATCGTTAGTCGTTACATGTAAGTGTTGTTTCGAAACCTTTAACTAAACGATCCTGTTAAATGTAATTAATCCATTGTGTATTATATCAAATGAGATGTTAAATTATCATATTATCATGATAACATGGTGTATGAATATATCTTAATACGATATATATATTAAAACGTTGTTACAACAATAATCGTTACATATATAAATCGTTTCGAAACTCTTAAGTTAGTAGTCTTGTTTTACATATGTAGTTCATTGTTAACACACTTAATAATATATTTAATTATCATTTTATCATGTTATACATAATGTATCAATATCTTAATATGATTCATATGTATTTAGTAAGACGTTGTTATAACGAAAATCGTTATATATATCGTTTTGAGTTTCTTAATTCAATAGTCTCATTTTTATGTATATAACTCATTGTTAATATACTTAGTGAGATACTTACTTATAAAAATATCGTAGCGACCCGACAAAATTGTCATTGATGGCGCCGTCTACTTAGGTCCCGTTACGTGGTCATAAGTCTTTAAAACAACGTTTGACCAAAGATATGTCGTATTCATTTCAAATGTAAAGATTGTTTCAAAGTTTACAAGAATTGTTCAACCAAAAGTTACGTTACAAAGTTATAAGTACAAATGAAACCTATGCGACCCAGTTTTAAATAAAGTCAAAAGACGCTCCATGTATGCATATATACTCGACATCCAATGCAAGTATCAAAATAATGAGCGGAAGCATGTATCACATATCGTTCAAATACCTGAGAAAAACATAGAAATCTGTCAACGAAAACGTTGGTGAAATCATAGGTTTAAGTAAGTAAGTAAGTACAAATGAATCCACAAGATTTATAATATTGAAATAATAGTAAACCATTCCAAAAGTTGTTTCACGAGCACCCAATTATCAAGGCTTAACGTACCAAGAACCCCATCACAATAGTGTTAGAACATACACAGTTTCTCGAAAATATATTTCATCTGAATAATGATAGCGAACCGTCCGATTGAGGGTTTGTCAAACCCATATGGCCATACAACATAAGTTCTCGCTTACACCCGGCAAGTGTAACTAATGATAATCGAATTGAGGATTTTGTTCTAACTCGTATGTAGAATGTTTGTTTTCATACTTGTGTTCACTTTGTAAAATGAAACGTTTATGTTTTCTCATCCCAAATGTAAGTTTAAAAGAGTAAAAGTGGGACTATGATCTCACCTTAAGTGCAAGTGTAAAAAGATACTTCAACAAGTAACGTGCAAGGAACAAATGCTAGTCTTGACCTAAATAAGTAAGTTGTATCAATTAACCAGTTACGACACAAGGTCGGGCGAAATGTGTTCAACTAGTCCTATAGCTCGTTACGACTCGAATAGTATAGCATGTGAATCACGTTGTCAAGTTTCATGCAAGAATCAAGTATAAAGGCACGTTAGAATGATTGCATAAGTGTTTGGTTAAGTTTGACTAAAAGTCAAACTTGGTCAAAGTCAAAGTCAACAAAAAAGTCAACACGTTCGGGTCGGATCCCAAACTATTTTTCTAAGCTTAGAAGTCATATATAAGCATGTTGGCCAAGTTTCATGTCAATCGGAGGTGCCTAGCATAGCTAGAATTTAACGAAAATCGACCAAATTGGGCAGTCTGCCTCAGATGCGCCGCATCCAAGGCAGATGCGCCGCATCTGGACCTGGTTCAGCAATTCTAGGGCAGTTTAACACTTAGACGATTTCAACTTCAAACAACCATAACTTATGAACCGTAAACATTCAAAACACGTATCTTATATCATTGGAAAGGTAATTTAACAAGGAATACAACTAAACACATTTCATGAATAAAATCTATCATTAACAATAATGAAAACCTCAGTAAATGATCATTAAACGTTCAAAATCAAAGTTTCAAGTTCATAAAACGCTTTTCTAGACTCGGGAATCCAATTTACACATACAATACGCCGTTTTGAAGATAATGAAACATACAATTTAACTAAACACTTACTAACAACATTTCATAGCATTCAATGCGTCAAAAGTTCATTTCAAAGTTCATCAAACCCTAATCCAAAATCACAAAATCAATAATCATGTTAGTGGACTTTTCTTAATCAACCTACACATCAAATTGAAGCTAATGATGCTAGTAACACATTTAATACATGAACTTTAACATTTAAAACAACATTTAGTCACCCAAAACTCAAGATTAAGCACACCCATTTTTCATAATCAAACTAGTTAATCAAAACAACAAATCGAGCAAACTAAACACATATTCATGTTAGACTTGAGCCATAGACACTAATTAACACCATTTCAAGTCTATAAAACGAATTTAGAGAAATCTAGTGTTTTAGAAATGTTACCCAAAATCGATGAAGTTAGTATCAAATCGTAGAGGATGAAGAGAGGATCAAGAATATGTAGTCGGTTTTGTTGTGAGCTTCCTAGATGTGAAATGGATAATGAATTCTTGTTTGGGTGTTTGAGAGAAAAAGAGGAAGTAAGAAAGAAAGAGATGAATGAATGAGTGGAGGTGGTGAGGTGGTTGACTAGTCAACTACTAGCCACCTCTTTGGTTAAGTGGCAAAACTAGTCCCTCGGTTTCGGATGCGGGTGTGTGAATTACCTAAACGAAATGTTTTAAAAACGCGTATTAACGGAAGATGTTATAATTCAATAACGGGAAATATTAAGAATGTTAGCTAACGGAGGATACGAATCGAGATACGAAGGGTATTATCAAAATAAAAAGACGGGCGTTAAAATAATTTAACGAAAAAATGCGGGATGTTACATTACCCACACCTTAAAAGAAATTTCGTCCCGAAATTTAGTTGGAAGAAATTGTTGATGTCTTTTCCTCGAGACCTAGTGTTGTCAATACTACGAATGAGTGGAAGTACTTCCTTTTTATTTGGTCCTCTTTTGACATTTCCACGAATCTGGATAGTCGGGGTTTTACGTTGTATTAAGGCTTGGTTTTACGATCCACAATTTCAACCAGTTTTTCTACGAAGAGGAGTTCGTCATCAATAGTAAGTTTATCTAGAAGAGTAGCAGGACACATCTCTAAGTTTGTTACATGGAACATAGGGTAAACGGAAACTTAATTGAGTTGGAAGTTCTAAACGGTAGGAAGCAGTTCCAATACGCCCCAAGATTTCAAAAGGATCAATATTGCGGATATAACTTTCCTTCGTTTTTCCAAAACAGATTACACCTTCCCAAGGTGCGACTTTTAGCATTTCGTGGTTACCCACTTGAGATTCGAGAGGCTTACATCTAACATCGGCATAGCTCTTTTAGCGACTACGGGCTGTCTTGAGCCTTTCTTGGATTTGAACGATCTCAATGGTTATCTCTTGAATGAGTTCGGATTCGGTGATTTTCTTGTCACCTACTTCGGTCCAACGAATAGGAGAACAACAATTGTGGTCATTTAAAGTTTCGAAAAGTGCGGCGTTAATACATGAGTGGTAACTACTGTTGTAAGAGGGAAACAACTAAAGGCAACAATACATGTTTGTAACATGTCTTTTCAAGATTTGAATCGTACGTTTGCTTGGTCTGTCGGGGTGTGGATGATACGCAGTACTCAAGTCTAAATGTGTTCCCAAGTCTTCTTATAAAACTAGAAGTGAAACGAGTATTGTGATCCGAGATAATTGACAATGGTGCACCGTGTGGGAATAGAATTCTTTAAGATGTGTTTGAACAAGTTAATTAGGGCTCGAAAACGTTTGTTGGAGAAAGTTTCTTATCGGCTACTGAAAATGTTCGTCAGGGCTATTCACCCTCATGGCGAATACTAGTCATATGTGAAGAGTCTCTCTCTCCGTTGAGAATTTAGATAAAAGGTTTCCCTATACGGAAGTATGAGCGAAAAAGATAGGAGCGAAATGAGAATTTAGAATAGGATGAGTTTACATCTTGATGTAGCCATATTGCGCATCTTGTGATCAAATGTTGAGACTTGGTGGGAACGAGATAGTACACGTAGTTGTATAGTTCGGAGTTGGGTAATAGTTTGCCGTATATCAGAAGCATAAGGACGATGAGTCAAAAAAGAAAGAGGTATCCTTGGATTGTGTGTTATTTTAGGTTCCAGTAATATCAGATGGTAATAGTGAAATAACAGAGTTATGTAACGTGGTACGGGGTGATGAGAAAATTGATCGGACCCATAATTTAAGTATTCGAATTCTCCATGCAAAATAACGAATTTCAGTTTCCTTGTTTTCGAGTCGAGAGGGTATGCCTTTCAGGCATTCACGTAGAAGTATTTCCATATTTGAGTTTCATCTTGTGCTACACAAATTTAGCTAGTAAGGTTGGTGTGGATAATCACGTTCGAGGCTCGGACATGGAGAGATTCAAGGACGAGCAATATGGGAAAAGTCGGAAATGAATCTTCGGTAGTAACCGGCGAGATCTAGGATTTTACGAATACAAGTCAGAGTCGTGAGGGTTTCCCGATTATGTGTGGCTTTGATTTCGAGAGATCTACTTTAATACCTTGACCACTAACAACATGGTTTAGAATTTGGACATCGTTTAACCAAAATTCTCACTTGGAGAATTTGGCATAGAGTTGCTCTTTTCTCAAGAGTTCGAGCGTAGGATGGAGACGTTGTTCATTTTCTTCTTCGCTTGAATTGAATAGGTTAAGACATCATCTATGAATACGATAACGGATTTGTCTAGATAAGTTTACATACGCGATTCATGAGATCTATGAATACGGGCGGAGCCTTAGTCAAACGGAACGACCCTAAAAAAAATTCATAACTATCGTAGCGAGTTCGGAAAGTGGTTTAGGAGACATCGTCTCCCTTAACCCTCAATTGATGATAACCAGAATGAAGGTCGAATTTGGAATACACGCGAGATCCTTGTAACGGTTCAAGAGGTTGTTGATACGGGGAAGAGGATATTGGTTCTTAACCGGAAATTATTTAGTTCACGATAATCTATACACATGTAAGGAATCATTTTCTTCTTAACGAATAGGTTTTGAGTTCCCTAGTTCTATAGGTATCAAGTCAAAATTCAAATTATCCACTCAATAAGTTTAACGTACACCCTCCGATAAAATTTATCGGTACGCAATAGTTTTTCGTTGGTCACTTGAATGGCGTAAGTAGTGTCTAGGGAAAGTGGTGGTGTACAAAGAGCCTTGGATACGAAACATTTATCGACACCAGAATCAAATAAACATGAAACATAAGAGTTGTTCAGAAGAAACGTACCCGTGACTAGTTGTCATCCCGGGCACCCTAGGTGTTGATGTTGAAAGTTCAATCGCGTGCGTTGGGGTTGGCTTTCTTCCTTGGGCACGCATTTCTAAAATGACCCAGTTGGCCACATTCGAAACAAGCACCCGTTCTGTGTGCGTTGGGCACCTTTTGAGCGACAGTAGCAGTACTCTTACAAACATGAGCCACATGGCCACTTCTTTGATACTTGATGCAAAATGGCTTGCCACATTTACCATAATGACGGTTGCGGCACTTGTTGCATAATGGTTTGCTACATTCACCATAATGATGTTTGTGGCACTTGTTTCAAAAAGGTCAAGTTCGGGCATAACTTTTCCTGTCGCCGGGGGTAAAAGGCTTCTTGGTGGAGTCGTTGTGGTTGTGGTTGCTTGACGGAGAGGCTTCCCGTTTTCTTTTGTTGTTACCCGTTTAGTCCTCGACTGTTGGTGCCGGCACTTCAATTTCATCCACCGTTTTTATAAATTGGCGGGCTATCATCATAGCCTCTTGTAGGTTGGCAGGTCTTGATGGCATTACCCCATGTGGAATGCTCTTAGGGAGGCCATCCATGTAAAATTCAACTCCTTGGGGCCCGGGAGCCATGAGGTTTGGACAAATTGAGGTTAGTTTGGCAAACCGATTATAAGCTTTGAGGTCATTTCGGGCTATTTTTAAATTTTTTGGCCCCTGTTCGAGCCTTCGAGTCTCTTTGCACAGGAAGTATTCGGTGATCATTCTTTCTCTTAATTCAGTCCAAGAGAGTGTATGGGCTTCATCGGTACCCATCGATTGTACATACTTGTTCCACCATGAGAGAGCAATACCGGTGAAAGTAAGGGTGGAAAACTTGACCTTATCTTGGTCCCGACAGCCGCTTATGCCAAAAATGGCTTCCGTTTGTTCGAACCATCGGGTGAGAGCAATCGGTCTCCCGGTTCCATCGAAAGTGGGAGGTTTGTACTCCATGAAGTTCTTGTAGGAGCACCCCTCGTTTGAATTACTGGCTCCATGGTTGGTGTTGTTATTGTTGTTGGAGGAGTGACCGGCCATGACCGCATACACAGCGGTGGCTATCATTCGTTGAAGAGCTTGTTCTAGAGTTTCGGGAGAAGTATTGTGTTGACCTTGGTGAGCCATTGTTCCTTCATGACATAAGAATATCGTTGATTAGTATTCTCAATAATACTAATCGTGATATGGAATAACGATGAAAAGAAAATTTTCCTTGACCCGTCTTAAATTATTTATGTCATAATGTCAGAACGTCCATATGTGTCACCGTAATATAATCCCGGGAATTATATTACCCTAATTCATATGTGCATTCGACATTATTTCACAAAGTCAAGGTGACATGTCAATCAAATTAAATAATCGTGAGATTAAGATAGGATAAGAGTTAGGTATGAATAAAAGAGTACGAGTATAAATGCACAAGTAGTCAAGTAATTCCTACTTCAAGTCTATATGCCGGTTGTAGTCTACACTCACTAATGTACCCTATGACTCGGGGTTGACACCAATGAACTCTAAATCCCTACAACCAACCCTCTGATACCATCGGTAGCAACAGATGGGGTAGAAACCCACCAAGTGCCTATTCAGCTAACCGCTTGGTGACCACTGAGCGTACCTCAGACACTGATTTTACGGCCCGCATTTCTACCAAACTGCCAACCCTCCTACAAAGAGACCGCAAGGGGTAAGAGCTAATGCTTCGTCACAGGTTACACTGTGAGAACCCCCTCTACGATTAACCAGCCAAAAAGCATAGTCCGTTCGGGTGCCCGGCTTGATAGCCGGCGCGCGTGACTACCTTTACGGCTAAGGTTAAACCAGCTCTGATACCATCTGTAGCGACCCGACAAAATCGTCATTGACAGCACCGTCAACTTAGGTCCCGTTATGTAGTGACCCGAACTTTTCCATGTTTATATATATTAATTGAGATTGATATTTACATGATTAAATGTTTCCAACATGTTAAGCAATCAAACTTGTTAAGGCTTGATTAATTGAAATATGTTTCATATAGACAATTGACCACCCAAGTTGACCGGCGATTCACGAACGTTAAAACTTGTAAAAACGACATGACGATATATATAAGGATATACATATGGTTAACATGAGATTATGATAAGTAAGTATCTCCATAAGTATATTAACAATGAGTTATATACTTACAAACAAGACTACTAACTTAAGGATTTCAAAACGAGACATATATGTAACGATTATCGTTGTAACGACATTTAAATGTATATATATCATATTAAGATATATTAATATATCATAATATCATGATAATATAATAATTTAACATCTCAATAGATATAATAAACAATGGGTTAACAACATTAATTGAGATCGTTAACTTAAAGGTTTCAAAACAACACTTACATGTAACGACTAACGATGACTTAACGACTCAGTTAAAATGTATATATATGTAGTGTATTTAGATGTATTAAAATACTTTTGGAAGACTTCAAGATGTATATCAAAACACTCATACTTAACGAAAATGGTTACAGTTACTTTCCCATTCTTTTCTTTCATCAAGAATTCTAGTCGTATTCTTACCCGTATTATACACAGCTTCAAAACGTACTTACTATGGGTATATACCAATATGAACTAGCATGGGATTCCACTCTTGATTATGTCATGTATGATTAATCAATTTTAACTTCTACCATGAGCTAGTCAACTAACTAGAACTCCTTTTAACCCCACTCACCACTCATCATTCACTCCATTTCACTTCCAATTCTCTTTCTAATTCTCTCTCAACACACACACTATTATGAACGTATTTTTCCAGTAGTTAATCATCATCTTCATCAAAAATCACTTCAATAATCAAGCTATAATCATCATAGGAAGAACACTTCAAGAACACTTCAAAAATCCCTTCAAGTTTACTAATTTACTTTCAAGCTTTCTAATCCATTCCAAGTAATCATCTAAGATCAAGAAACCTTTGTTATATACAGTAGGTTATCTTTATTATTCAAGGTAATATTCATATTCAAACTTTGATTCAATTTCTATAACTATAAACTATCTTAATTCGAGTAAAAATCTTACTTGAACTTGTTTTTGTGTCATGATCCTACTTCAAGAACTTTCAAGCCATCCAAGATCCTTTGAAGCTAGATCATTTCTTGTCACTTCCAGTAGGTTTACCTACTAAACTTGAGGTAGTAATGATGTTCATAACATCATTTGATTCATATATATAAAACTATCTTATTCGAAGGTTTAAACTCATAATCACTAGAACATAGTTTAGTTAATTCTAAACTTGTTCGCAAACAAAAGTTAATCCTTATAACTTGAATTTTAAAATTAACTAAACACATGTTCTATATCTATATGATATGCTAACTTAATGATTTAAAACCTGGAAACACGAAAAACACCGTAAAACCGGATTTACGCCGTCGTAGTAACACCGCGGGCTGTTTTGGGTTAGTTAATTAAAAACTATGATAAACTTTGATTTAAAAGTTGTTATTCTGAGAAAATGATTTTTATTATGAACATGAAACTATATCCAAAAATTATGGTTAAACTCAAAGTGGAAGTATGTTTTCTAAAATGGTCATCTAGACGTCGTTCTTTCGACTGAAATGACTACCTTTACAAAAACGACTTGTAAATTATTTTTATGACTATAAACCTATACTTTTTCTGTTTAGATTCATAAAATAGAGTTCAATTTTAAACCATAGCAATTTGATTGACTCAAAACGGATTTAAAATGAAGAAGTTATGGGTAAAACAAGATTGGATAATTTTTCTCATTTTAGCTTACATGAAAATTGGTAACAAATCTATTCCAACCATAACTTAATCAACTTGTATTGTATATTATGTAATCTTGAGATACCATAGACACGTATACAATGTTTCGACCTATCATGTCGACACATCTATATATATTTCGGAACAACCATAGACACTCTATATGTGAATGTTGGAGTTAGCTATACAGGGTTGAGGTTGATTCCAAAATATATATAGTTTGAGTTGTGATCAATACTGAGATACATATACACTGGGTCGTGGATTGATTCAAGATAATATTTATCGATTTATTTCTGTACATCTAACTGTGGACAACTAGTTGTAGGTTACTAACGAGGACAACTGACTTAATAAACTTAAAACATCAAAATATATTAAAAGTGTTGTAAATATATTTTGAACATACTTTAATATATATGTATATATTGTTATAGGTTCGTGAATCAACAGTGGCCAAGTCTTACTTCCTGACGAAGTAAAAATCTGTGAAAGTGAGTTATAGTCCCACTTTTAAAATCTAATATTTTTGGGATGAGAATACATGCATGTTTTATAAATGATTTACAAAATAGACACAAGTACGTGAAACTACATTCTATGGTTGAATTATCAAAATCGAATATACCCCTTTTTATTAAGTCTGGTAATCTAAGAATTAGGGAACAGACACCCTAATTGACGCGAATCCTAAAGATAGATCTATTGGGCCTAACAAACCCCATCCAAAGTACCGGATGCTTTAGTACTTCGAAATTTATATCATATCCGAAGGGTGTCCCGGAATGATGGGGATATTCTTATATATGCATCTTGTTAATGTCGGTTACCAGGTGTTCACCATATGAATGATTTTTATCTCTATGTATGGGATGTGTATTGAAATATGAAATCTTGTAGTCTATTGTTACGATTTGATATATATAGGTTAAACCTATAACTCACCAACATTTTTGTTGACGTTTAAAGCATGTTTATTCTCAGGTGAATATTAAGAGCTTCTGCTGTTGCATACTAAAATAAGGACAAGATTTGGAGTCCATGTTTGTATGATATTATGTAAAAACTGCATTCAAGAAACTGATTTCGATGTAACATATTTGTATTGTAAACCATTATGTAATGGTCGTGTGTAAACAGGATATTTTAGATTATCATTATTTGATAATCTACGTAAAGCTTTTTAAACCTTTATTTATGAAATAAAGGTTATGGTTTGTTTTAAAAATGAATGCAGTCTTTGAAAAATGTCTCATATAGAGGTCAAAACCTCGCAACGAAATCAATTAATATGGAACGTTTTTAATCAATAAGAACGGGACATTTCAGTTGGTATCAGAGCGTTAGTCTTAGAGAACCAGAATTTTGTATTAGTGTATCTTATCGAGTTTGTTAGGATGCATTAGTGAGTCTGGACTTCGACCGTGTTTACTTGAAAAATGATTGCTTAACAAATTTTGTTGGAAACTATATATTTTTAACATGTGAATATTATGTGATATATTAATCTCTTAACGCGTTTGATATTATGTGATAGATGTCTACCTCTAGAACAAGTCCCATTGACTCACCTAATAATAATGAAGAGTCAAATGTAAATTGGAATGATTCGTGGACTGATTCACAAGTTCCCGAAGAGGAACCGGAAGAAGAGTCGGAACCAGAAGAAGAATCGGAACCGGAAGAAGAATCGGAACCGGATGAAGAAATAGAACCGGTGGGGGAAATAATAAAACGGTTGAGTAAAAGAAAATCCTCAACCAACCGACCAAGGTTAATTATGGTCAATGGTGTTTCCGCTAAGGAAGCAAAATATTAGGAGGATTACCAATTATCCGATGAATCGGATTCTGACGAGAATTCCGATGATGTTATAGAAATTACTCCAACTGAATTTAAAAAGGTGAAAGAAAATAATAAGGGAAAGGGCATAAAAATAGAGAAATCTAATTCCAACCCCGATGAACTTTATATGTATCGTCAACCCTCGAAGTCCTTAAGTTGTAATAATGACCCGGGAACCTCTAAACCACCAGGTTTTTCTAAACCAATGTGGATAATGACGGCTCATATTAGGGGAACATCATATATCCCTAGAAACTTGGCAAAACGAACCAAAACCGAAGAAGAAGAAACAAGCGAGTCGGAATAAGATAGTTGTATTCGTGTGGTGTAATATATGTAATATAGTGTGCTTATGCTTTATGATATATGTAAAAATTGCTTGTATTAATAAGTATTTTTTTTTATGAATCTAACTCTTGTCTATTTTACAGTATAAAAACACAAAATGGATAGACAACCCAATATTTTAAGAGACCTACCCGGAGACATGATTGATGAAATCTTGTCTAGAGTCGGTCAGAATTCTTCGGCACAACTATTTAAGGCGAGATCAGTTTGTAAGACATTCGAAGAATGTTCCAAGAATGCCTTGATTTATAAAAGGCTTTCGTTCGAAAGATGGGGGATATCACATTGGGAAATCCATAAGTTACGATGTGTTTACTTTGACGCATATATTGCGGGGAACCCATATGCTATTTTACGCAATGGGTTAAGAAATTATTTTGACTCAATATATCCGAATATTGGACTTCGTGATTTAGAAAAAGCGGCTAACATGCAACATAAAGAAGCATGTTATGCTTACGGATTAGTAATGTTCGCTTCTCACCAAAGTGAGAACAAGAACATCAGCCTACAACTATTAAACAAAACGTTCCCACAAGTGACGGAGTCGGTAATTGGGGTAAGAAATGAGGTTTTTAGATTGTTACGGGACTGTTGGTGTAACGACCCGGAAATTTCCGACCAAATTTAAACCCTAATCTTTATATGTTTCCGACAAGATAAGCAAAATTTGTAATGTTGAGTCTCGAAAGTTTTGAAATCTATATTCATGTAACCAATTACCCTTTGACCATGCCCGACGATTCACGAACGACTATTTGTATTTAGATATAAATAAGCATATAAAAATAAATATAAATATATATATATATATATATATATATATATATATATATATATATATATATATATATATATATATATATATAATATTGTGATATAAGATTTAATTAATAAAATTTAATATGTAAACGACTTATGATATAATAAAACGAGTTATATAAATTTTAGCTTTATTAAAAATATATTTAAATATCTCGAGCTAAGTTTTAATACTCCGTATATATTACTTGGAACTTAAAATGCATTTTAGACGAAATAGTATCCGAAGTCATTAACAATTCCAATGGCTTTCCTGATTTTTCACATGTGTTTGATTTTATTATTATATTGTTATTATTATTAATTATTAATTATTATAAATTATTATTTGTATCATATTGCATATATAAATATATACAGATAAAAAAAAAAGACACATATATCCACCCTCTTTCTTTCATCCACTAGCATAGGTACAACAAATTTTCACGGGAATTACTATAGGGTTGATACTTTTAAATGCAAGTGGACACTTAGATTTTTTTTACAACTCTCTTATATGTCTATATATACTCATATACATATTCATATCAATATGGAATGATACACTAATTTAAAACACAAAATTATATGTATCACCTCTCTTCTCCCTTTCTATTTTAATCCGAAGAACACCACCACATTCGATAGATGAAGACAACCGGGAATTCACCACATCATAAAGGAACTACCATGAACAAACCCATCACCCTCACTGCCAAAAACTACCACTTAATCACTTCCGTCATCCCTCTATTTTTCTTTCTTTCTACAACTTGTGATTCCGGTACTTATTGTGTTTTCGTTTTAAACAAACCACACACTACAAAACTACATCACTATACATCACGTTCTCTGTGTGTAACCAATTTACAACCACCATTTATCATCACCGTGACCATTAAGCACCAAACAAGAACTAAACCTGCAACCTTAACTACTAGCTTTTCTCTACTCTGTTTCGTTGTCAACTCAAAACCCTATCATCAAGAGAAACCACTAATTAACCCTCGTTAAACAACCAAGACAATCAACTTATTTTACTACTGCTGCCGCTGTTTCTGGCCAACAAAAAAAAATGCCACCTTTGAGCTGCTTCTTCTCCATTACTTCATCACCACTCTTTCTGTTTCAATCATCCAAAACACAACATAAAACAATCAAAACCTACTATCATTCGATCACTATTTAATCACTTTTCTCAATCACTTTGTTGCTGGTTACTTTCATTCCTGTTCCTGCTTCCTGTTACCCTTCTGTTCGAACCACCATCCTACTGCTGCTACACCTGCAAAACCATCAAGCTAGGACACATTCGATTTCTAATGTTAAGCTATAAATCAGCCATAAAACCCTTGAATTCTTCACATAAATCGGACCTGGTTACAATTTAAGAAAAGAAACAAAATATTCCAAGCTTTCATATTCGAATCATCGCAGTAAATTTGATTGAATTGAATAATAACTGATGGCTAATAAGTTTATATAAATCAATAAGTAAATAAGAACACAAACCACTGTTCTTGTTGCTGATTGTGGCTCGATGATGATAACAATCAATGATAATTGATACACTTCCTGGTCATTGATTCTTCTTAATTGAACAAACCTAAATTGTTGCTTCGATTTTTCCGTAACCACAAAGATTCGGACTGATGATGATGAATCAATTACACACTGCGGTATTTAATTCTGTGACTAGTTCGAACGACACTAATCTAACACCGATTGCTATAGACTGCTGCTCCTCTGTTCGCAAATTGTTCAGCTGCCCTCTCCATTCCTAATCGATTGAATTGTGAACCAGTGACCTAGATCGAATAATTTTATCATTGCTTTATTTTTTTTGGGGAACGAACTGTATCACACTCATAAATAAAATTGGGCCTCTTAAACCTAATTGGGATTGTAACTTGGGCTTCTTGATCAAATTGGACTCTTGATGGACTAAACCCATACGAATTTTAAGGTATATATTATTATTATTATTATTATTATTATTATTATTATTATTATTATTATTATTATTATTATTATTATTATTATTATTATTATTATTAAAATTATCATTTCTTATTGAAGATAACATTTTTTTTATTTTCATTATTATTAAAATTATCATTATTATTAAAACTATCATCTTATTTATCATTATTATTAGTAATATTATTATTTTTATCATTAACATGGTTTTTATTATTATTATTATTATTATTAATATTATTTTTAATACACAAAGACATATTGATATATAATTTTATAAGTATTACATAAAATATTGAATAAACATATTAACATTTGTTTTGTAAATATTACATATACCAAATGATTGAATATTTATATACATATATTAATATAACTATATGAAAAAAATATTTTTTTTATATATATAACATATAATTTAAGATATAAATAAAATATATTGGGATATAGTAAAAATTCTATATAAACTACAAACAATAAATATATAAATATTATATAACTAATAGGTGAAATTATTCGATTACAATTATATATGTTAATATATATACTTGATATAGGTTCGTGAATCCGAGGCCAACCTTAAACGTGTTCAAAGATGTTATATGTATTTTTACTACAAAATACATTAGGTGAGTATATAGTTCCCTTTTAACTCTAAATATTTTGGGCTGAGAATACATGCGCTGTTTTTTATAAATGATTTACGTTATGGACATAAGTGATCAAAAATCTACGTTGAGTTGTACCATGGCATATTTCTTTATACTTGGTAGCTAATATTTACGTGAGGAGCGTAAACGCGAATCCTGTTGATAGATCTATCGGGCCTGACAACCCCAACCGGGCTGGACGACCAGTTTTAAACGGTTGCACAGTACTTCGTTTCGTTACTACACTTGGTACGGTGTAGGGTTTATTTAAGAATATGCTGCTGTGATTTAAATGTTAAGTATGGTTACCAAGTGCTCAACGACTTTTCATACACGAGGAGTGTATTATGTATAAACATGAAATCTTGTGGTCCATAGTTATAACGCTGCTAGCATCAAACCTATATATCTCACCAACTTTATGTTGATGTTTTAAAGCATGTTTATTCTCAGGTACGAATTAAGTCTTCCGCTGTGCATTTGCTCATATTAAGGACCTTACTTGGAATCGATCATCGCAATGGAACCAAATGTTGAAGACTTCGTCCGGATGGATAAGGACGAGTCTTTACAGGTGGTATCAGAGCGTTGGTCTTAGCGAACCAGGCCTTGCATTAGTGTGTCTAACTGGTAGTTGTTAGGATACATTAGTGAGTCTGGACTTTGACCGTATCTACCTGCTAAAAAGTTTTGCTTATCATTTCTAGTCGGAAACCATCTGCTTATCATCCTTAGGGAGTTGCCTACTTATCATTCTTTAGTCTAGACACGTCTTACTGCATCTAGTGCATCGATAGTGTATAGACAAAATTCATATCCTAGCGTATCTATTACTATAAACATTGCCCGACGAATTTCAAAGATTCTCCGTAATTCACGGGATTTGGGTATTATATATACATATGAAAATTATGTATTGAAGAGTACCAAACCCAACTCCTATAATCTATTCCAAACCAAAAAAATTCATTTCTCCAACTATACAAGATGAATTCTTCATCCAGTTCGAATTCCTCCGACTTCGATAGCTACGCCGACATGGATTTCCATTCGAGCTCCGAGAACAGCGTCACCGGAATGGATCAACCAATTTCCCATCATCTATTCTGGATGAACTGGGGATGGGTTCGTAATATACTAAATTTCTGGAGGCAAGAAGAAGGTGATCCATTTCATCCACCAAATTGCCCTCTTAACGATGAACCTGAAGCACTTACCGGCGAACCTATTTGAAACACCATTTTCTCACTCATTTCTAGAGTATCTCGTCACGACTATATACTATCCCATATTTCGAATCTAGTTCATTCGCTCGCTCCAACCGCCAATCATCCCGGTGTACTAGCAGAAATTAACGAACTTCGCGCTCGTGTGACGACGTTGGTGAACAATGTGCGAAGGTTGCAAACACCAGCATCAGCACCAACCGCATAATCTGTATCACCATCATCAACGTCAACAGTACCCTTATCACCCCCAAATCACAACCGCGTCATAAACTTC
Organism: Rutidosis leptorrhynchoides; assembly: GCF_046630445.1. Lineage (NCBI taxonomy): Eukaryota > Viridiplantae > Streptophyta > Magnoliopsida > Asterales > Asteraceae > Rutidosis > Rutidosis leptorrhynchoides. The sequence goes on from NC_092342.1 coordinate 107,738,624, forward strand.
AAAAATAATCTTTGTTCTACATATCGTTCTATCTACTCTATTTTCATTCTACGTATCGTTCTACATCGATTATCTTCGCTTTACGTATCATTCTACCTCATTTATCTCCGTTCAACATGACAATTATGTAATCTCTAATGATTTAGAGATCACGTAATCAAGTGTTAATGATAAATCAAATGAGTTTAATATCTTAATGACTCATTGAATCCATGATTACATCTGAAGAAAATATATATGTAAGTATATTTTCATAAAGATTGTAATTAAAAATTCCTTCGTACAAACTGTTAATGATGAAAAATATTTTAACGGGTAGGTAGTACCCGAGGAATATTTAGATTTCACATTAATAAGTTACACTGTACATTCTTCGAATCTGATTCAACGGTCATTTACTATCCTACTTACAACCACCGATATACGTATCTGTTCACCACAGAACAATCATTTCCATTCAAATTTCATATTTGGATTTTGACCTATCGAAATCCAACAAGTGGCATAACGAAGAAAATATTGGACAAAATAAAAAGTGTTAGAAACAAACAAATTAACTATGATGAATTTTGTTAAGATTCCATGCTAACTGTTCCTAGCTAACTGTTCCTAGCTAGCTGGTTACATTTTATTTATCGCAATTTACATTCTCGCAAATTACATTCTCGTAATTTTATTTATCGTCATTTAATTTCTGTTATTTACTTTTACGCACTTTAAATAACGGGACACGTATACAAGGTTTCGACTTATCATATCTACCCATCTATATATATATTTCGGAACAACCATAGACACTCTATATGTGAATGTTGGAGTTGGCTATACAGGGTTGGAGTTGATTCCAAAATATATATGGTTTGAGTTGTGATCAATACTGAGACCGGTACACGGGTCACGATACGTATTAATTAATTCGAATATTATATATTAAATTATACATGAATTTATTGGACTATTGGACAATTGGACTCTTGGACTGCTAACTTTAGACAATTAAAATGAATTAAAATATTGATTATAACATATGAAACTAAACAATTCTTCAAGTTTGCCACTTGATTTCATCTTAAATTTCATTTATACCTCGACAGTTACAATTTGCGTTTAAATCTTTCATGATTTTTGAAAATCCCTCAATCGAGAAATTGAATGTAACATCCCGTGATTTTCCGTTTAATTTATTTTAACACCGTCTTTTTTTTTATATAATATCTTTCGTTATTCAAATTTGTATCTTTCGTTAACTAACGTTCATAATATTCTCGTTATCTAATTATAAAGTCATCCGTTACTCGAACGTTTTTAAAATATTCGTTGGGTTAATTCCCGCACCCGCTTTGAAACTCGAGGGACCGAGATTGCCAAATGGGCAAACTAGTTGACTAGGTCAACTAGTCAACCCACTTACCACATCCATTCATTTCATCTCCACCTCCCACCTTCATCCTCCTCTTTCTCTCTACTTCCCATTTTTGAACTCAAAACCCTCAAACATAAAATCATCATCTAAATCCGATTGGAGAAGCAAACATCAAAACAAATTACATTTTCGTGATCCTCTCTTCATCCTCTACATTTTGATACCAATATCATCAAGTTTGGGTAACATTTCTAAAACTCTAGATTTCTCTAAATTCGTGTTTTTGACTTGAAATGGTGTTAGTTAGTGTCTATGGCTCATTGTGATGTCGTGTATGTAATTTGTATGCTCGATTTGTTGTTTTTGGTGTAACTAGCTTGAATATGAAAATTGCTTGCTTAATCTTTGATTTTGGATGATTAAAAGTTGTTTAATTGTTAAAGTTCATGTATTAAATGTGTTACTAGCATCATTAGCTTCAAATTGATGTGTAGGTTGATTAAGAAAACTTCAAAAACATGATTATTGATTTTGAGATGTTTGACTAGGGTTTGATAGTTCTTGACATGAATTTTTGGATGCTTGAATGTCATGGAATGCTAATTGTTAGTATTTAATAGTAATGTATGCTTCATTACCTTCAAAACGGCATATCATATGTGTGAATTGGTTTCCCGAAACTCAAAATGCAATTGATGAACTTGAAACTTAGGAAATGGACTTTTATTGTTCGCTTGATGAGATTTCGGCTATTGTAAATGATGTTATTGTTGGACCATAAGTGCTTAGTTGTATTCCTTGTCAAATTACCTTTCTAATGATATATGATATGCGTTTTAAATGTTTTCGGTGCATGAAATGTGTTAAATTGTGTTTTGGGTCGTGACTTAGACCAATTTTCTGCAAACAACATGTTTCCCAGGTAGTGCGCGCCGCGCACATACCTGCGCGCCGCGCAGAATTAGAAATCCCAGATGTTTGCCTTCGTGGTTAAGTTCTGACCAGGATTTACACTTGGGTGCGCGCCGCGCAACCCATTGCGCGCCGCGCATATGCCCAGCTCATTTTTGTTTTTATTTTTCCTTTCACAAAATGTTTCCCGCTTAACCGTAACTCTGATTAACATGAAACTTGGCCATTCTGTTCATAAATGATTTCTCATCATGGGAAAATTGTCGGATACCCGACCCGACCCCGTTGACTTTGACTTTGACCAAGTTTGACTTTTAGTCAAACTTAACCAAACGATTATACAATCGTTCTAACTTACTTAACTACTTGTATCGTGCATGAAACTTGACAAATTGATTCACATGCTATATTAATCGAGTCGTAACGAGCCATAGGACTAATTGAACATCTTTGACCAATCGTGACTATCGTTATTGATACAACCTATTTGTTTAGGTCAAGACTAGCATTGTTCTTTGCACACATTTACTTGTTGAAGTACTTTACTACTCGTGCATTCAAGGTGAGATCATAGTCCCACTTTTACTCTTTTTGAACTTATATTTGGGATGAGAAAACATAAACGATTCTTTTGAACTAAGTGAACACAAGAACGGGAAAACAAACATTCTACATACGAGTTTAGAACAAAAATCCTCAATTCGATTATCATTAGTTACACTTGCCGGGTGTAAGCGAGAACTTATGTTATATGGCCATATGGGTTGACAACCCTCATCTCTGACGGTTCGCTACCGTCTACGGATGAAATATATTTTCGAGAATCAGTGTTTGTTCTAGCACTATGGATGGGGTATACAATGGATGGAATGTTAAGCTTTGATAATTGGGTGCTCGTGAAACAAACTTTTGGAATGTATTACTATTATTTCTTTGATGCAAATCTTGTGGTTCACTTGTACTTACTTACTTAAACCTATGATTTCACCAACGTTTTCGTTGACAGATTTCTATGTTTTTCTCAGGTCTTGCACGATATGTGAAACATGCTTCCGCTTACTATTTGATACTTGCATCCGATGTCGAGTATACATGCATTTCATGGAGCGTCTTTTGACTTTACTTTAAACCGTGTCGCCTAGATTTCAATCGTACTTATAACGTTGTAACTTAACTTTTGGTTGAACAATTCTTGTAAACTTTGAAACAATCTTTATTTTGAAATGAAGGCGACATATTTTGGTCAAACGTTATCTTAAAGACTTATAATCAGGTAATGGGACCCACGTAGCCGACGCCGTCACTTGACGATTTGTCGGGGTCACTACAAGTGGTATCAGAGCCTTGGTTGTAGGGATTTAGAGTTCATTTGTGTCCACCCCGAGTCATAGGGTACATAGGTGAATCTAGACTACAACCGGCATATAGACTGAAGTAGGAATTACTTGACTATTTGTGCATTTATACTCGAACTCTTCTATCATATCTAACTCGTATTCGATCTTGATCTTACGTTGATAAATTTTGTTGACGCGCCACCTTGACTTTATGAAGTAATGTTAAATGCACATGAGAATCAGGGTAATATAATTTCCGGGATTATATTACGGTGATTCACATGGACGTTCCGACATTATGACATAAAGAATTTAAGGCGAGTCAAGGAAAAATTTTCTCTATATCCTTATTCCACATCACGGTTAGTATTGTTAAGAATACTAATCAACGATATTCTTGTGTCATGAAGGAACAATGGCTCACCAAGGTCAACACAATACTCCTCTCGAAACTCTAGAACAAGCTCTTCAACGAATGATAACCACCGCCGTGGGTACGGCCGTGGCCGATCACTTTTATAACAACACCAATCGTGGAGCCGGTAATTCAAGCGAAGGTTGCTCCTACAAGAACTTCATGAAGTACAACCCTCCCACTTTCGATGGAACCGGAGGACCGGTTACTCTCACCCGATGGTTTGAACAAATGGAGACCGTCTTTGACACAAGCGGTTGTCGAGACCTAGACAAGGTCAAGTTTTCCACCCTCACTCTTACCGGTATCGCTCTCTCATGGTGGAACACGTATGTACAATCAGTGGGTATCGATGAAGCCCTTACACTCTCTTGGACCGAATTAAGAGAAAGAATGATCACCGAATACTTCCCGCGTGATGAGACTCGAAGGCTCGAGCAAGGGCTAAGGAATTTAAGAACGGTCGGGAATGACCTCGGAGCTTATAATCAACGGTTTACCGAACTAGTCTCAATGTGTCCAAATCTCATGACTCCCGAATCCCTAAGAGTCGAACTTTACATGGATGGCCTCCCTAAGAGCATTCAACACGGGGTAATGGCATCCCAACCCACTAACCTACAAGAGGCTTTAACAAAGGCCCACCAAACTTTAGAAACGGTGAATGAAATGGAAGCACCGGTACGAATGGTCGAGAACCACCCGGGTAACAACAAAAGAAAATGGGAAGCCTCGCAACCAAGCAACCACAACAATAACAACATCTCCAAGAAGCCTTTCACCCCCGGCGGCAAGAAGGGGTATGCCGGAACCCTACCTCACTGTAACAAGTGTCGCAAACATCATTTTGGTGAATGTGGCAAACCATTTTGCGTCAAGTGTCAAAGAAGTGGCCATGTGGCCCATGTCTGTAAGGGTACCGTTACCGTCGCTCGAAGGGTGCCCAACGTACACAGGACGGGTGCATGCTTTGAGTGTGGCCAACTGGGTCATTTTAGGAATGTGTGCCCAAAGAAGAAATCAACCCCAACGCACGCCATTGAACTTTCAACATCGACACCTAGGATGCCCGAGACGACGATGGACTAGTCACGGGTACGTTTCTTCACAACAAACCGTATGTTTCATACTTATTCGATTCAATTACCGCTAGACGTTTTACAACCAAGACTTTGACTTGTACTCATTACATTCCACCTTTTTCCCTTAGATACTACTTAGGCAATTTAAACGACCAACGGGAAGATATTGTGTGTCTATAAATTCTATCGGAGGATATACGTTAAGAATATTGACTTGACACCTATAGAACTAGGGAGCTCAGAACCTATTCGTTAAGGAGAAATTGTTTCCCTACAACTAGGTATAGATTATTGTGAACTAAATAATTTTCGGTTGAAAACCGATACCCTCTTCCTCGTATCCATGACCACCTGATTACTTGCATGAATCCCGTGTGCATTCCAAAACGACCTCCGTTCCGGTTATCATCAATTGGGGGTTAAGGGAGACGATGTCTCCTAAGCCATTTCCGAACTCGCAACGTTAGTTGTAAATCTCTCTTAGTACCGTTTGATTTATTTAGGACTCCGTCCGTATTCATGAACCTCCTAAACCACGTATGCAACTTATCTAGACAAATCTGTTATCGTATTTATGGATGACATCTTAACTTATTTAAGTAAAGAAGGAAAACGAACAACATCACCATCTTACGCTCGAACTTTTGAGAAAAGAGCAACTTTATACCAAATTCTCCGAGTGAGAATTTCTGTTGAACGAAGTCCAATTTTCTAGACCATGATGTTAATGGTCAAGGCATTACAATCAATCTCGAAATCAAGCCACATGTAATCAGGAAACTCTCCCAACTCAGACTTGTATTCGTAAAATCTTAGATCTCGTCTATTTTTACCGAAGATTCATTTCTGACTTTTCTCGTGTTACACGACTTTTAAACTCGTTAACTCACTAAGGAAAACTTTAAACCTCTCCGTGTTCGAACCTTGAGCGTGATTCTTCACACCAACAATTCTAGTTAAAATCGTATAGCAACAGATGGAACTCAAACATGGAAATATTTCTACTTGAACGCCGAAAGGCATACTCTCTCGTCTCAAAAATCAACATAACTAAAATTCGTTATTTTGCACGAAGAATTCGAATCCTAAATTGTGGATCCGATCAATTTTCTCGTCATCCCGTACCACACTACCTACCTCTGTTATTTCACCATCACCGTCTAATATTACTGGAATTTAAGATAACACACAATCCAACGATACTTCACTCTTCTTTGACTTAACGCCCTTGTGTTTCTGATAATCGGTCAACTATTATTCAACCCCGAACTATACAACTACGTGTACTACCTCGTTTCTCTTTCAGACTTCAACTTTTGACAACTAGAGGCACGTTATGGCAACCCCGAGATGTAAGCTCATCCTATTCTAAGTCCTCATTTCACTCCTATCTTTATCGCTCGCATTTCCGTTTAAGGAAACTCCTTGTAACATTTTCTCCATGGATAGAGAAACTCTTCATATTACAATAGTATTCGCCACGAGGGTGAATAGTTCTAACGAACATTTTCGAACCCTAACTAACTTGTTCAAACGTATATTAAGAGATTCTATTCCAACACGGTGCATCTTTGTCAATTATCACGTATCGAAATACTCGTTTCACTTCTAGTTTTGCAAGAAACCTTGGAGACCCGCTTAGACATGAGTACCGCGTACCACCCACAAACCGACGAACCGAGCAAACGAACGATTTACGTCTTGGAAAGACATGTCACAAACTCGTATTGTCACCTTTAGTAGATCACTCTTACAACAGTAGATACCACTCGTGTGTTCACGCGCACTTTCCGAAACCCTATATGACCGCTAATGTCATACCCCTGTTCATTTAACCAAAGCATGCGGCAAGCAAATCGCCGAATCTGAACTCCATCAAGAAACAACAATTGAGATCGTTCAAGTCCGAGGAGGGCTAGAGACAACCCATTGTCGCCAGAAGAGTTATACCAAACTTAGATGAAAACCTCACAAATCCCAGTGTGTAACCGCATAATATTGAGAAACCGCACCTTGGAAAGGTGTAATCCATTTTGGGAAATCGAGAAAGGCTATATCCGCAATATCGAACCTTTTGAAACCTTGGGGCGTATTGGAACCGCTTCCTACCGTTTAGAACTTCCGATGCAATTAAGTTTCCGTTTACCCTACTTTTCGTGTAACAAACTTAGAAACGTGTCATGCGGAACAGGAATGTGCAATCCTTTTAGATGCACCAACTATTGATGACAAACTCCTCTTCATGGGAAAACTGGTTGAAATCATGGATCGTAAAACCAAGCCCTAATACAACGTAACACCCCGACTATCCGGATTCGTGGAATGTCCAAGAAAGTACCTTCAATCATTCGTAGAGTTACTACACTAAGTCTTGAGTAAGAGACATCGACTATTACTTCCAACTAAATTTCGGGACGAAATTTCTTTTGAGGTGTGGATAATGTAACATCCCGTGATTTTCCGTTTAATTTATTTTAACACCGTCTTTTTTTTTTTATATAATATCTTTCGTTATTCAAATTTGTATCTTTCGTTAACTAACGTTCATAATATTCTCGTTATCTAATTATAAAGTCATCCGTTACTCGAACGTTTTTAAAATATTCGTTGGGTTAATTCCCGCACCCGCTTTGAAACTCGAGGGACCGAGATTTCCAAATGGGCAAACTAGTTGACTAGGTCAACTAGTCAACCCACTTACCACATCCATTCATTTCATCTCCACCTCCCACCTTCATCCTCCTCTTTCTCTCTACTTCCCATTTTTGAACTCAAAACCCTCAAACATAAAATCATCATCTAAATCCGATTGGAGAAGCAAACATCAAAACAAATTACATTTTCGTGATCCTCTCTTCATCCTCTACATTTTGATACCAATATCATCAAGTTTGGGTAACATTTCTAAAACTCTAGATTTCTCTAAATTTGTGTTTTTGACTTGAAATGGTGTTAGTTAGTGTCTATGGCTCATTGTGATGTCGTGTATGCAATTTGTATGCTCGATTTGTTGTTTTTGGTGTAACTAGCTTGAATATGAAAATTGCTTGCTTAATCTTTGATTTTGGATGATTAAAAGTTGTTTAATTGTTAAAGTTCATGTATTAAATGTGTTACTAGCATCATTAGCTTCAAATTGATGTGTAGGTTGATTAAGAAAACTTCAAAAACATGATTATTGATTTTGAGATGTTTGACTAGGGTTTGATAGTTCTTGACATGAATTTTTGGATGCTTGAATGTCATGGAATGCTAATTGTTAGTATTTAATAGTAATGTATGCTTCATTACCTTCAAAACGGCATATCATATGTGTGAATTGGTTTCCCGAAACTCAAAATGCAATTGATGAACTTGAAACTTAGGAAATGGACTTTTATTGTTCGCTTGATGAGATTTCGGCTATTGTAAATGATGTTATTGTTGGACCATAAGTGCTTAGTTGTATTCCTCGTCAAATTACCTTTCTAATGATATATGATATGCGTTTTAAATGTTTTCGGTGCATGAAATGTGTTAAATTGTGTTTTGGGTCATGACTTAGACCAATTTTCTGCAAACAACATGTTTCCCAGGTAGTGCGCGCCGCGCACATACCTGCGCGCCGCGCAGAATTAGAAATCCCAGATGTTTGCCTTCGTGGTTAAGTTCTGACCAGGATTTACACTTGGGTGCGCGCCGCGCAACCCATTGCGCGCCGCGCATATGCCCAGCTCATTTTTGTTTTTATTTTTCCTTTCACAAAATGTTTCCCGCTTAACCGTAACTCCGATTAACATGAAACTTGGCCATTCTGCTCATAAATGATTTCTCATCATGGGAAAATTGTCGGATACCCGACCCGACCCCGTTGACTTTGACTTTGACCAAGTTTGACTTTTAGTCAAACTTAACCAAACGATTATACAATCGTTCTAACTTACTTAACTACTTGTATCGTGCATGAAACTTGACAAATTGATTCACATGCTATATTAATCGAGTCGTAACGAGCCATAGGACTAATTGAACATCTTTGACCAATCGTGACTATCGTTATTGATACAACCTATTTGTTTAGGTCAAGACTAGCATTGTTCTTTGCACACATTTACTTGTTGAAGTACTTTACTACTCGTGCATTCAAGGTGAGATCATAGTCCCACTTTTACTCTTTTTGAACTTATATTTGGGATGAGAAAACATAAACGATTCTTTTGAACTAAGTGAACACAAGAACGGGAAAACAAACATTCTACATACGAGTTTAGAACAAAAATCCTCAATTCGATTATCATTAGTTACACTTGCCGGGTGTAAGCGAGAACTTATGTTATATGGCCATATGGGTTGACAACCCTCATCTCTGACGGTTCGCTACCGTCTACGGATGAAATATATTTTCGAGAATCAGTGTTTGTTCTAGCACTATGGATGGGGTATACAATGGATGGAATGTTAAGCTTTGATAATTGGGTGCTCGTGAAACAAACTTTTGGAATGTATTACTATTATTTCTTTGATGCAAATCTTGTGGTTCACTTGTACTTACTTACTTAAACCTATGATTTCACCAACGTTTTCGTTGACAGATTTCTATGTTTTTCTCAGGTCTTGCACGATATGTGAAACATGCTTCCGCTTACTATTTGATACTTGCATCCGATGTCGAGTATACATGCATTTCATGGAGCGTCTTTTGACTTTACTTTAAACCGTGTCGCCTAGATTTCAATCTTACTTATAACATTGTAACTTAACTTTTGGTTGAACAATTCTTGTAAACTTTGAAACAATCTTTATTTTGAAATGAAGGCGACATATTTTGGTCAAACGTTATCTTAAAGACTTATAATCAGGTAATGGGACCCACGTAGCCGACGCCGTCACTTGACGATTTGTCGGGGTCGCTACATTGAACTAATCGCACTTCATCTACGGAAGAAAAGATTTTTGCATATAGTTATGCACCTAAAAACTCTCGAAAACTGAGTCAACGTAGCAGTGTTAATTCCTTTAGTGTTATTATTACCCAAAATAACTTTACAATCCCTTTCCAAATTAGCCAATTTTGTCACAGCTCCAGCAAATTAACTTCGACTTCTCAGTAAGACCAGTCTTATTATAACCTCGGTATATACACCATGTCCTTGCGCCGTCGTTATCGGAAAACCTTTTATATTCCACCATACTATCATAAGCGTTTAATCATCTAAAAAACACAATTCGCCCAAAAACACCTTGGATTGATAACCGACGATTCAGATATGGCTGCATTAAATGCAGAGGAAATAGTAAAATTGTAGATGGCCTAAATGGCCAAAAGTTTGATGATAAAGAAGGGAGTGTTAGGAACGCTCAATAGAAAATTTGGTACTGAAAAATGGATTGAGTTAACCGTGAAGGAAACAAAGAACAAATACAAGGACTGAACCTGCTTTCAAAGAATTCAAATGATTCAATGCCTGCTGAAACCGTTAGTAAGAACGCTACTCCTTATTCTAGACCTTTCCAGATGATATTCTTCATCATCGTCTTATCTTAGATATTATAAGATATCTTCATATTTTCCGCTATACATATTCTCCATATTTCTAAAGATATTTTCACAACTATTCCTATCTGCAATCATCTATCTCCCCGTAATATCTGCGTTACAACATAAAAGAAACTGTGTTAGTTTCTAAATTCTGAAATCTTCAAGTTTAAAATATGAATGTTTTGAAGCAGTGTTGGAAACTGATGCGTGAATTAGTATAATATAATGAAACTTGATCAACTTCATTATATTACAGTAAGTCATGTTGCGTTTCTAATGGAATGTGATGATTCACAGTACCATCATCATGTGCCATGTTACACGGCTCTTACAATCTATCCAATCTCTAAACATATCAAGAAAATATTCTCTTGATGATTCGGTCTTTTCCAGGATATTCTGGTAATTTGACAAATCAAAAATCGTGCCATTACCAATTCTCTCTTAGGACATTAACTATATTCATTTCGAATTTCATACCTACGAATTCCGGACCATTACAAAAGATGCTTAGTTGAAAAGGAGGAAAAGAAAAAGAATGAAGCTCCGAAATAGAAATTGGAGTATAAATCGCAGTAAATGGAAGAGAGTATTAACTGTGGATGATAATGATTATAGAAAACAAAAGCAAGGACATCGAAGTATAAGGGAAGATATAAAACCCAATAATCACCCAGAAACTACAAACCGTGTATATCAATACGTATTGCGACGTAAAGACACGGGAGAATAAGAAACATTATAATTCCAAGAAAATCATAAAAGTGAATAGATTCTTCTGGCGGCAAATGAAAAAGAAGAATGAAAGATATGAAGGTTAGAAGTATAATAAGAATCAGGATTGGATGGAACATATTAAGAATGAGTAGAGGAAGAAAGAATAAAAGGTGTGGAGAATAAGGAAAACGAAGGGGGTGGATTTATAGCAATATATCCGACAGAGAAATCAGGAACAGATTATTGCATTAATTAAAGAAGATTTTGATTTTCTAAATCGCCAAAGAATCAAATCTTATTACATAAGATTTTCTTTAAATCCCTTAAATTCCGGAAAATTCACTGTGACTACGTCAAAAGTTAAATCTCTATCTTAATCTCTTGTGACAGCTTCACTCATGCGCCTCACATTATCGAATTGTTTTACCACTATTACTAAATGGTGATAAAACTCTAGCTATCAATTCATATTCGTCAGTCATGACGATCTCGATCAAATTTCGGGGACGAAATTTCTTTAACGGGTGGGTACTGTAACGACCCGGAAATTTCCGACCAAATTTAAACCCTAATCTTTATATGTTTCCGACAAGATAAGCAAAATTTGTAATGTTGAGTCTCGAAAGTTTTGAAATCTATATTCATGTAACCAATTACCCTTTGACCATGCCCGACGATTCACGAACGACTATTTGTATTTAGATATAAATAAGCATATAAAAATAAATATAAATATATATATATATATATATATATATATATATATATATATATATATATATATATAATATTGTGATATAAGATTTAATTAATAAAATTTAATATGTAAACGACTTATGATATAATAAAACGAGTTATATAAATTTTAGCTTTATTAAAAATATATTTAAATATCTCGAGCTAAGTTTTAATACTCCGTATATATTACTTGGAACTTAAAATGCATTTTAGACGAAATAGTATCCGAAGTCATTAACAATTCCAATGGCTTTCCTGATTTTTCACATGTGTTTGATTTTATTATTATATTGTTATTATTATTAATTAATAATTATTATAAATTATTATTTGTATCATATTGCATATATAAATATATACAGATAAAAAAAAAAGACACATATATCCACCCTCTTTCTTTCATCCACTAGCATAGGTACAACAAATTTTCACGGGAATTACTATAGGGTTGATACTTTTAAATGCAAGTGGACACTTAGATTTTTTTTACAACTCTCTTATATGTCTATATATACTCATATACATATTCATATCAATATGGAATGATACACTAATTTAAAACACAAAATTATATGTATCACCTCTCTTCTCCCTTTCTATTTTAATCCGAAGAACACCACCACATTCGATAGATGAAGACAACCGGGAATTCACCACATCATAAAGGAACTACCATGAACAAACCCATCACCCTCACTGCCAAAAACTACCACTTAATCACTTCCGTCATCCCTCTATTTTTCTTTCTTTCTACAACTTGTGATTCCGGTACTTATTGTGTTTTCGTTTTAAACAAACCACACACTATAAAACTACATCACTATACATCACGTTCTCTGTGTGTAACCAATTTACAACCACCATTTATCATCACCGTGACCATTAAGCACCAAACAAGAACTAAACCTGCAACCTTAACTACTAGCTTTTCTCTACTCTGTTTCGTTGTCAACTCAAAACCCTATCATCAAGAGAAACCACTAATTAACCCTCATTAAACAACCAAGACAATCAACTTATTTTACTACTGCTGCCGCTGTTTCTGGCCAACAAAAAAAAATGCCACCTTTGAGCTGCTTCTTCTCCATTACTTCATCACCACTCTTTCTGTTTCAATCATCCAAAACACAACATAAAACAATCAAAACCTACTATCATTCGATCACTATTTAATCACTTTTCTCAATCACTTTGTTGCTGGTTACTTTCATTCCTGTTCCTGCTTCCTGTTACCCTTCTGTTCGAACCACCATCCTACTGCTGCTACACCTGCAAAACCATCAAGCTAGGACACATTCGATTTCTAATGTTAAGCTATAAATCAGCCATAAAACCCTTGAATTCTTCACATAAATCGGACCTGGTTACAATTTAAGAAAAGAAACAAAATATTCCAAGCTTTCATATTCGAATCATCGCAGTAAATTTGATTGAATTGAATAATAACTGATGGCTAATAAGTTTATATAAATCAATAAGTAAATAAGAACACAAACCACTGTTCTTGTTGCTGATTGTGGCTCGATGATGATAACAATCAATGATAATTGATACACTTCCTGGTCATTGATTCTTCTTAATTGAACAAACCTAAATTGTTGCTTCGATTTTTCCGTAACCACAAAGATTCGGACTGATGATGATGAATCAATTACACACTGCGGTATTTAATTCTGTGACTAGTTCGAACGACACTAATCTAACACCGATTGCTATAGACTGCTGCTCCTCTGTTCGCAAATTGTTCAGCTGCCCTCTCCATTCCTAATCGATTGAATTGTGAACCAGTGACCTAGATCGAATAATTTTATCATTGCTTTATTTTTTTTGGGGACCGAACGGTATCACACTCATAAATTAAATTGGGCCTCTTAAACCTAATTGGGATTGTAACTTGGGCTTCTTGATCAAATTGGACTCTTGATGGACTAAACCCATACGAATTTTAAGGTATATATTATTATTATTATTATTATTATTATTATTATTATTATTATTATTATTATTATTATTATTATTATTATTATTATTATTATTATTAAAATTATCATTTCTTATTGAAGATAACATTTTTTTTATTTTCATTATTATTAAAATTATCATTTTATTAAAACTATCATCTTATTTATCATTATTATTAGTAATATTATTATTTTTATCATTAACATGGTTTTTATTATTATTATTATTATTAATATTATTTTTAATACACAAAGACATATTGATATATAATTTTATAAGTATTACATAAAATATTGAATAAACATATTAACATTTGTTTTGTAAATATTACAAATACCAAATGATTGAATATTTATATACATATATTAATATAACTATATGAAAAAAATAATTTTTTTTATATATATAACATATAATGTAAGATATAAATAAAATATATTGGGATATAGTAAAAATTCTATATAAACTACAAACAATAAATATATAAATATTATATAACTAATAGGTGAAATTATTCGATTACAATTATATATGTTAATATATATACTTGATATAGGTTCGTGAATCCGAGGCCAACCTTAAACGTGTTCAAAGATGTTATATGTATTTTTACTACAAAATACATTAGGTGAGTATATAGTTCCCTTTTAACTCTAAATATTTTGGGCTGAGAATACATGCGCTGTTTTTTATAAATGATTTACGTTATGGACATAAGTGATCAAAAATCTACGTTGAGTTGTACCATGGCATATTTCTTTATACTTGGTAGCTAATATTTACGTGAGGAGCGTAAACGCGAATCCTGTTGATAGATCTATCGGGCCTGACAACCCCAACCGGGCTGGACGACCAGTTTTAAACGGTTGCACAGTACTTCGTTTCGTTACTACACTTGGTACGGTGTAGGGTTTATTTAAGAATATGCTGCTGTGATTTAAATGTTAAGTATGGTTACCAAGTGCTCAACGACTTTTCATACACGAGGAGTGTATTATGTATAAACATGAAATCTTGTGGTCCATAGTTATAACGCTGCTAGCATCAAACCTATATATCTCACCAACTTTATGTTGATGTTTTAAAGCATGTTTATTCTCAGGTACGAATTAAGTCTTCCGCTGTGCATTTGCTCATATTAAGGACCTTACTTGGAATCGATCATCGCAATGGAACCAAATGTTGAAGACTTCGTCTGGATGGATAAGGACGAGTCTTTACAGTTGGACATTACGTAATCCTCGTCCCTTTGACGACGTTACAACACGCTGTCTTATCAATGGCCATAACGGTTATGTTCCACAAGACCAAGGATGGGAAGTAATCCTAGTAAAACCAGAATGTATAACTTGTTTCTGGACGTATGAATTACGTATCTTTATTGCCTTTGCTGAACGACTTATGTACTAGCTAGAATTATCTTCACAACCATCTTGTATCAAATTTATTGTGTGCTATATTTCATGCTATATGTAAAATAAGCGGTATTGTAAGTTTGTAAAATATTGTGTAAAAGTTTGAACGCGAAATATTATTATAATCAGTTTTTCATATAGAATTGTAGTAGTTGAATTGTATATTAGCTACTAAATATGAACTTAACGGGTAGGTACTACCCGAATTTAAACTTATAAAACGCTAATATGAAGAAAAAGCTTTTATAAATGAGTTCATATTATGCTACGAAATACTATTAACTACTCTTAATATTCTGTATGATTAACTTGTTCCATTTGACTATTTTGAAGGAAATGGCACCGACTACTCAACACACCGTGAATATGAATGAAGAGGAATTCCGTACTTTTCTAGCTTCAAACATAGCCGCAGAACAGGCTACGCTACATACCAACAATAACCTTGGATCTAGCAGTACAGGAAATCGTGTAGGATGCACCTACAAAGAATTCACTGCCTGCAAACCTTTGGAATTTGATGGAACCGAAGGACCGATCGGATTGAAACGGTGGACCGAGAAGGTCGAATTGGTGTTTGCCATAAGTAAGTGTACTGAAGAGGACAAAGTAAAGTACGCTACGCATACCTTCACAGGTTCTGCGTTAACATGGTGGAATACCTATCTAGAGCAAGTGGGACAAGACGATGCGTACGCACTACCGTGGTCAGCATTCAAGCACTTGATGAACGAGAAGTACCGTCCCAGAACCGAGGTCAATAAGCTCAAGACAGAACTTAGAGGGTTACGAACCCAAGGATTTGATATTACCACGTACGAAAGACGATTCACAGAATTATGCCTATTGTGTCCGGGAGCATTCGAAGATGAGGAAGAGAAGATCGACGCGTTTGTGAAAGGATTACCGGAAAGAATCCAAGAAGATATAAGTTCACACGAGCCCGCCTCCATACAACAGGCATGTAGAATGGCTCACAAACTAGTGAACCAGATTGAGGAAAGAATTAAAGAACAGACTACTGAAGATTCCAATGTGAAGCAAGTCAAAAGAAAGTGGGAGGAAAACGGTAATAAGAATCACCAATACAACAACAACAGCAATTACAACAATAATCGCAACAATTATCCCAACAATCGCAACATCAATCGCAACTACAACAAACGGCCGAACAACAACAACAACAACAACAACAACAACAACAACAACAACAACAACAACAACAACAACAGCAACTACAACAATCATCCCAACAACAATAATAACCGCAACAACAACAACAATCAGAAGCAGCTATGCCAAAGGTGTGAAAAGTATCACTCGGGGTTCTGCACCAAATTTTGCAACAAGTGTAAAAGAAATGGTCATAGCGCGGCGAAGTGTGAGGTCTACGGACCAGGGGTTAATAAAACGAAAGGAACAAATGGTGTCGGAACGAGTAATGGCGGAGCAAGTAGTGTCGGAGCAAGTTATGCCAATGTAGTTTGTTATAAATGTGGAAAACTGGGCCACATTATTAGAAATTGCCCGAACCAGGAGAACACGAATGGACAAGGCCGCGGAAGAGTTTTCAATATTAATGCGGCAGAGGCACAGGAAGACCCGGAGCTTGTTACGGGTACGTTTCTTATTGACAAAAAATCTGCTTACGTTTTATTTGATT
Organism: Rutidosis leptorrhynchoides; assembly: GCF_046630445.1. NCBI lineage: Eukaryota > Viridiplantae > Streptophyta > Magnoliopsida > Asterales > Asteraceae > Rutidosis > Rutidosis leptorrhynchoides. The sequence continues at coordinate 107,755,746 of NC_092342.1, forward strand.
CGGGTGCGGATTGAAGCTATATGAGTAGAGATTTTTGTGCTAAATTAAGTTGTCCATTGACGCCTTTGGATAGTAAATTTTTACTCGAATTAGCAAATGGTAAATTAATTTCAGCAGATAATATATGTCGGAATCGAGAAATTAAACTGGTTAGCGAAACATTTAAGATTGATTTGATACCAGTAGAGTTAGGGAGTTTTGATGTGATAATCGGTATGGACTGGTTGAAAGAAGTGAAAGCAGAGATCGTTTGTTACAAAAATGCAATTCGCATTATACGAGAAAAAGGAAAACCCTTAATGGTGTACGGAGAAAAGGGCAACACGAAGCTACATCTTATTAGTAATTTGAAGGCACAAAAACTAATAAGAAAAGGTTGCTATGCTGTTCTAGCACACGTCGAGAAAGTACAAACTGAAGAAAAGAGCATCAATGATGTTCCCATTGCAAATGAATTTCCCCATGTATTTCCGAAAGAATTACCGGGATTACCCCCACATCGATCCGTTGAATTTCAAATAGATCTTGTACCAGGAGCTGCACCAATAGCTCGTGCTCCTTACAGAATCGCACCCAGCGAGATGAAAGAACTACAAAGCCAATTACAAGAACTTTTAGAGCATGGTTTCATTCGACCAAGCACATCACCGTGGGGAGCTCCTGTTTTGTTTGTCAAGAAGAAAGATGGTACATTCAGGTTGTGTATCGACTACCGAGAGTTGAACAAACTTACCATCAAGAACCGCTACCCACTACCGAGAATCGACGACTTATTTGATCAACTACAAGGCTCGTCTGTTTATTCAAAGATTGACTTACGTTCCGGGTATCATCAAATGCGGGTGAAAGAAGATGATATTCCAAAGACTGCTTTCAGAATACGTTACGGTCATTACGAGTTTATGGTCATGCCGTTTGGTTTAACTAATGCACCAGCTGTGTTCATGGACCTTATGAACCGAGTGTGTGGACCATACCTTGACAAGTTTGTCATTGTTTTCATTGATGACATACTTATTTACTCAAAGAATGACCAAGAACACGGTGAACATTTGAGAAAGGTGTTAGAAGTATTGAGGAAGGAAGAATTGTACGCTAAGTTTTCAAAGTGTGCATTTTGGTTGGAAGAAGTTCAATTCCTCGGTCACATAGTGAACAAAGAAGGTATTAAGGTGGATCCGGCAAAGACAGAAACTGTTGAAAAGTGGGAAACCCCGAAAACTCCGAAACACATACGCCAGTTTTTAGGACTAGCTGGTTACTACAGAAGGTTCATCCAAGACTTTTCCAGAATAGCAAAACCCTTGACTACATTAACGCATAAAGGGAAGAAATTTGAATGGAATGATGAACAAGAGAAAGCGTTTCAGTTATTGAAGAAAAAGCTAACTACGGCACCTATATTGTCATTGCCTGAAGGGAATGATGATTTTGTGATTTATTGTGACACATCAAAGCAAGGTCTCGGTTGTGTATTAATGCAACGAACGAAGGTGATTGCTTATGCGTCTAGACAATTGAAGATTCACGAGCAAAATTATACGACGCATGATTTGGAATTAGGCGCAGTTGTTTTTGCATTAAAGACTTGGAGGCACTACTTATATGGGGTCAAAAGTATTATATATACCGACCACAAAAGTCTTCAACACATATTTAATCAGAAACAACTGAATATGAGGCAGCGTAGGTGGATTGAATTGTTGAATGATTACGACTTTGAGATTCGTTACCACCCGGGGAAGGCAAATGTGGTAGCCGACGCCTTGAGCAGGAAGGACAGAGAACCCATTCGAGTAAAATCTATGAATATAATGATTCACAATAACCTTACTACTCAAATAAAGGAGGCGCAACAAGGAGTTTTAAAAGAGGGAAATTTAAAGGATGAAATACCCAAAGGATCGGAGCAGCATCTTAATATTCGGGAAGACGGAACCCGGTATAGGGCTGAAAGGATTTGGGTACCAAAATTTAGAGATATGAGAGAAATGGTACTTAGAGAAGCTCATAAAACCAGATACTCAATACATCCTGGAACGGGGAAGATGTACAAGGATCTCAAGAAACATTTTTGGTGGCCGGGTATGAAAGCCGATGTTGCTAAATACGTAGGAGAATGTTTGACGTGTTCTAAGGTCAAAGCTGAGCATCAGAAACCATCAGGTCTACTTCAACAACCCGAAATCCCAGAATGGAAATGGGAAAACATTACCATGGATTTCATCACTAAATTGCCAAGGACTGCAAGTGGTTTTGATACTATTTGGGTAATAGTTGATCGTCTCACCAAATCAGCACACTTCCTACCAATAAGAGAAGATGACAAGATGGAGAAGTTAGCACGACTGTATTTGAAGGAAGTCATCTCCAGACATGGAATACCAATCTCTATTATCTCTGATAGGGATGGCAGATTTATTTCAAGATTCTGGCAGACATTACAGCAAGCATTAGGAACTCGTCTAGACATGAGTACTGCCTATCATCCACAAACTGATGGGCAGAGCGAAAGGACGATACAAATGCTTGAAGACATGCTACGAGCATGTGTTATTGATTTCGGAAATAGTTGGGATCGACATCTACCGTTAGCAGAATTTTCCTACAACAACAGCTACCAGTCAAGCATTGAGATTGCGTCGTTTGAAGCACTTTATGGTAGAAAGTACAGGTCTCCGATTTGTTGGAGTGAAGTGGGGGATAGACAAATTACGGGTCCAGAGATTATACAAGAAACTACCGAGAAGATCATCCAAATTCAACAACGGTTGAAAACCGCCCAAAGTCGACAAAAGAGCTACGCTGACATTAAAAGAAAAGATATAGAATTTGAAATTGGAGAGATGGTCATGCTTAAAGTTGCACGTTGGAAAGGTGTTGTTCGATTTGGTAAACGAGGGAAATTAAATCCAAGGTATATTGGACCATTCAAGATTATTGATCGTGTCGGACCAGTAGCTTACCGACTTGAGTTACCTCAACAACTCGCGGCTGTACATAACACTTTCCACGTCTCGAATTTGAAGAAATGTTTTGCTAAAGAAGATCTCACTATTCCATTAGATGAAATCCAAATCAACGAAAAACTTCAATTCATCGAAGAACCCGTCGAAATAATGGATCGTGAGGTTAAAAGACTTAAGCAAAACAAGATACCAATTGTTAAGGTTCGATGGAATGCTCGTAGAGGACCCGAGTTCACCTGGGAGCGTGAAGATCAGATGAAGAAGAAATACCCGCATCTATTTCCAGAAGATTCGTCAACACCTTCAACAGCTTAAAATTTCGGGACGAAATTTATTTAACGGGTAGGTACTGTAGTGACCTGAACTTTTTCATGTTTATATATATTAATTGAGATTGATATTTACATGATTAAATGTTTCCAATATGTTAATTAATCAAACTTGTTAAGGCTTGATTAATTGAAATATGTTTCATATAGACAATTGACCACCCAAGTTGACCGGCGATTCACGAACGTTAAAACTTGTAAAAACGACATGACGATATATATATGGATATACATATGGTTAACATGAGATTATGATAAGTAAGTATCTCCATAAGTATATTAACAATGAGTTATATACATATAAACAAGACTACTAACTTAAGGATTTCGAAACGAGACATATATGTAACGATTATCGTTGTATCGACATTTAAATGTATATATATATCATATTAAGATATATTAATATATCATAATACCATGATAATATAATAATTTAACATCTCAATAGATATAATAAACAATGGGTTAACAACATTAATTGAGATCGTTAACTTAAAGGTTTCAAAACAACACTTACATGTAACGACTAACGATGACTTAACGACTCAGTTAAAATGTATATACATGTAGTGTATTTAGATGTATTAAAATACTTTTGGAAGACTTCAAGACGTATATCAAAACACTCATACTTAACGAAAATGGTTACAGTTACTTTCCCATTCTTTTCTTTCATCAAGAATTCTAGTCGTATTCTTACCCGTATTATACACAGCTTCAAAACGTACTTACTATGGGTATATACCAATAGGAACTAGCATGGGATTCCACTCTTGATTATGTCATGTATCACTAATCAATTTTAACTTCTACCATGAGCTAGTCAACTAACTAGAACTCCTTTTAACCCCACTCACCACTCACCAATTACCACTCATCATTCACTCCATTTCACTTTCAATTCTCTTTCTAATTCTCTCTCAACACACACACACTATTATGAACGTATTTTTCCAGTAGTTAATCATCATCTTCATCAAAAATCACTTCAAGAATCAAGCTATAATCATCATAGGAAGAACACTTCAAGAACACTTCAAAAATCCCTTCAAGTTTACTAATTTACTTCCAAGCTTTCTAATCCATTCCAAGTAATCATCTAAGATCAAGAAACCTTTGTTATATACAGTAGGTTATCTTTCTTATTCAAGGTAATATTCATATTCAAACTTTGATTCAATTTCTATAACTATAAACTATCTTAATTCGAGTAAAAATCTTACTTGAACTTGTTTTTGTGTCATGATCCTACTTCAAGAACTTTATGGCCATCCAAGATCCTTTGAAGCTAGATCATTTCTTGTCACTTCCAGTAGGTTTACCTACTAAACTTGAGGTAGTAATGATGTTCATAACATCATTCGATTCATATATATATAAAACTATCTTATTCGAAGGTTTAAACTCGTAATCACTAGAACATAGTTTAGTTAATTCTAAACTTGTTCGCAAACAAAAGTTAATCCTTCTAACTTGACTTTTAAAATTAACTAAACACATGTTCTATATCTATATGATATGCTAACTTAATGATTTAAAACCTGGAAACACGAAAAACATCGTAAAACCGGATTTACGCCGTCGTAGTAACACCGCGGGCTGTTTTGGGTTAGTTAATTAAAAACTATGATAAACTTTGATTTAAAAGTTTTTATTCTGAGAAAATGATTTTTATTATGAGCATGAAACTATATCCAAAAATTATGGTTAAACTCAAAGTGGAAGTATGTTTTCTAAAATGGTCATCTAGACGTCGTTCTTTCGACTGAAATGACTACCTTTACAAAAACGACTTGTAACTTATTTTTCTGACTATAAACCTATACTTTTTCTGTTTAGATTCATAAAATAGAGTTCAATATGAAACCATAGCAATTTGATTCACTCAAAACGGATTTAAAATGAAGAAGTTATGGGTAAAACAAGATTGGATAATTTTTCTCATTTTAGCTACGTGAAAATTGGTAACAAATCTATTCCAACCATAACTTAATCAACTTGTATTGTATATTATGTAATCTTGAGATATCATAGACACGTATACAATGTTTCGACCTATCATGTCAACACATCTATATATATTTCGGAACAACCATAGACACTCTATATGTGAATGTTGGAGTTAGCTATACAGAGTTGAGGTTGATTCCAAAATATATATAGTTTGAGTTGTGATCAATACTGAGATACGTATACACTGGGTCGTGGATTGATTCAAGATAATATTTATCAATTTATTTCTGTACATCTAACTGTGGACAACTAGTTGTAGGTTACTAACGAGAACAGCTGACTTAATAAACTTAAAACATCAAAATATATTAAAAGTGTTGTAAATATATTTTGAACATACTTTAATATATTTGTATATATTGTTATAGGTTCGTGAATCAACAGTGGCCAAGACTTACTTCCCGATGAAGTAAAAATCTGTGAAAGTGAGTTATAGTCCCACTTTTAAAATCTAATATTTTTGGGATTGATCGATGTCGAAGGGTCAATCAAAAATAGCCTAATTACTCTAACTTAGCTAGGGTAAGCAGGATTCGTTCCACGGGAAGTTATGGTCAACAAGCAAGCAATTTCCAGAGTTTGTTGTTTGTGATTAACTAACTTAACTATAAAACTACTTAGATTGATTACTACTTAAATTTAAACTTAAACAAAAGTGCAATTGAAAATATTGAAATGTAAACAATGAGATTAAAGCCTTTATCCTTTCACAATCCCAATTTAGCATGCATTCATTCAAACAAGCATCATGTTTATCAATTGTTGATCAAATCTCATAGACAAGACTTCTTGAGTTCATTAATTCTATTATCTTGAGATTAAATTATGCAACCTAGACAAAGTGTCTTTATCCCTAATCTAATTAACACTAAGTTGGATCAAGAACACACTGTTAAATCACAATAATCTAACTTGCAATAACAAAGTATAGAACTTGCATTAATCAACAATCAACTTGATTCATAACATTATAATTCAAAAGTATTAAACATCACAAATCACATAATCTTGATTGAAATCATACATAACTCAATTGTTCATGGAAAGGATAAAGATTAGATTACTAGCCAAGCATGATGGTGGTGAGAATCAATAAAATCCTTGACGTTTGCATGATGATTGAACCTTGATCTTGACTTTAATCTTGAAAGAATGGTGATTTGAGTGAAGATTTTTGATGTTTTTAGGTGTTCTCTGCTGCAAAAACTGGTAGGGAAAAGTTAAAGTTCGTAACCCTAAAGACCTCCTTAAATAGGGGTTAAGAAATCTTATCCAAAAGCTAATTTTCGTCATTCCCGGATTCTGATTTTTTGTACTGGCATAAATTACGCCTGGCTGGGCGTAATTTACGCCTTTGCATTTCCTGCTCAGCGTATTTTTACTCCTCCAAGTGATTTCTGTTCTGAGAGACATCTGAGTGCTGGCGTAAATTACGCCCAGGATGGCGTAATTTACGCCTTTGTTACTCCTGCTGAGCCTTGTTTTTCTTCCAAATCACATCCATCTTCCACTGTCTTTCACTCAAAACTCCATTTTTGCACGTTCTTTTGCACCAACACGTTTAATACCTGTAAACACATAAAATTCCATAAAAGTATCTCCTTGTTCACTTGCGTAACGTTAATTTTGCGTATTTAGTTATAATTAATCGTGACAATTAAGGAACGATCAAATCCCCCACACTTGGCTTTTGCTTGTCCTCAAGCAAATCTGTTTTCAGCTACAAGACAATAACACCTAGGTGGTATTAACTCAAACAATTTTTCACAAGTAAAATTAACTATAAATCAAGATGTACATACGAAATGGGTTAATCACTCAAAACCTCAAATAACTTTCATCCTCCAAAACCTTCAATCATAACTTCCTTTATCACAAATCATTTCCTTATTTTAACTATTCCTCCATTAATCATATCCTCATAATCCTCAAACATTTTCCTTAAATCATCATATGGATCAAAACTTAGCACTAAATCAAACAATTATCCTTACAACTTTCATGATCCACACTTATTCTTTTTAAGATCAAAATAAATGTATCTAAGTAACATGTCAAAAGAAACACAACACGGGTTACATTAAATCCGGATTAATTTCATTGGGTTGGCCATGACTCAATTAAAATGGTGTAAAACGGTTACGAATGTTGAACCAATCAAACTTTATAAGGTTTAGAAATTTTAACGTGACCCTCATTTGTACCAAGATAAATTACAATAAACCGGAAGGTCGAACATAACTAGAATTGTGCACATGTTTGTGTTTTTGTCCTCCTTAACTTTTCAATTAGCCAAACTCATGCCCTTGTCTACACTAGTACTAAGTGCATACCTTCTAAGTCTCGACACCAATGAACCCCCTAAGTCTAGTTAGCAATACCCCATACCACAAGCTCGGTAAGGTGAAGTTTTGGTTACATTGCCCATTTGTGCGAGGCATTCATGGAAGGTATAGGTTTTTGCGAGGTTATAAGGAATCTTATATTCTAAACTTAAACTTCAACGAGACGAATTTTATGCCTCAGTGGTCCATGCTTTATAAGGCACTCGTTTCACAATTTTTGGCATACTCTTCTTCTACTCTTTTTTATTCTTTTAAATTTGTCTCTTCACCTCCTCCTTTCATAACATATTTTTTTTCTTTTTTTTTTCATTTTTTTTTCTAACAACTTCAATGAACTAGCACATATCATATGAAACATTTGAGAACATTTGGGATGTAATGGTGAATATGTGGAGATGATGACAATTATATATATAGATGTATATATGTATCATGGATAACGGGTGTTGGGTGTGGTGAATATCATTGTCAAGGCTTGTGATATAAAGTACCCCCTTTCGACCTCTACCTAGGGAAGAGTAAACTCTACAAGTGTTGCATTGGTGACTATCATCATTGTTATGCACTTTCATACTAGTGAGTAAATCGTGGACTCCATTGTGGAACCCCGGAGACCACTTTGAGTCAAACTAATCAAAAAGCCACAAACACTATAACATAATAGCTAGTTATATTTGCCATGCTAGTTTAAACTAATTATATCTTAGCAAAAATGAGTTGCGTTGTCATCTAGTGTTACCAAATCTAAACAAGATAAAGTAAGATTAATTCAACATCAATAACCAAAAATAAGGGTAGGAATGGGAAGTTGGTTTGCTTTTTATCAGATTTTTATATCACTTTTCTAAAGGTTTAGGCTGCTAAGGGTCACTAATTGATTCTAGTACACACTTTGTGTACTAACGACCTGGGTAGACTGGCTGCAAAAATAAAAAGAATTGGTTTAAAAAGAAAAATCCTAAAGTGTTTCTTTATCATCCATGTTACCTAGCATACAACCTTGGGATCTTTTTCCTTCTTTTCTTTCCAAACTTTCTTTTCTCCACAAAAGTATATTTCCTTAAAGTTGCTAGTCAAGGTCAACAAGGTCAAATGCCTAACATTTATCATTCCTCACCGGCCAAGTCCAAAAACTTCAAAGAATTTCCAAATTAATCCCTAATCACTAGGGTTACTCTCATGAGTCAACATCTTGATTATAGCCTTGAAATTAAAATTTTTCAAATTTCTACCACCTAGGCCATTTAAAACCATTTAAAACATAAAATCTTTAAACAACAAACACTTTCAAGCTAAACCAAATGTGCAGATTTTCTTCCTCCCCCCCACACTTAAATCATGCTACGTCCTCGTACGCATGTTAAAAAGTTATGTTAAATTAAAGTGAGGAAAAATAAACAAGGAGAAAGAAAAAGAACAATATTACCCGGGATTACAAAGCAACTTCCCAAAATACCACTCGTGACAATGACACCAATCTCCCATTTCATCTCACAACATGTTTCCTTCCATCCAATTTTTATTCTCGCAAAACAAAAACAAAAGAAAAAGTAAAAACTAACTAGCCCGTTTACGGAGGGATCCCGCTTTAAACCACCCGATAGCTCAGGTGGACGAGTTGTGTCTCGTGAGGGCTTATAGCGAACATACCCACAAAGTTCATTTAACTACTTAAAATAAAAATAATAAAAAATAAAAATACAAATAAAAGAAAAATAAAAGAAAAGTAAAGTGTACATGTTTATTACAGACGGAGCACAGGACCTGATAAAAATCAGAGAGGCTCATTCCATTCGGGTATCAGGACCAAAAATACTCTCAAACATACTCTTCGCCAACGGTGCCATGTCAAACACCGACTTCCTCCATTCTTCCCGAACTCTCTCCATCTCTGGTGGCAATGGTGTAGGCTGCTGATAGAACAATGGTGGTGCGATAGAAGGTGCGGGTGGGGCCACATATCCCATCCCGGGTGTAGATCCCGAAGCATAAGTAGTATAATCAATTGGCTCATAATATGGTGTAACTGGCCGATTATGCACCAAATCATCATACTGTCGCCTCCGGTTATCCCTCTCAAATACCTCCTACTGATATCGCTCAGTCATGTAAATCTGAGCCCTAGCTATGTCCATGAGGGTACCCTGCTGCTACTCCATTCGCGCCCACTGTCGATCATCCACCTGAACATAACGCCTACCCCTACTGGACCCCTCTCCATGAGGGTTAAAATCCGGATCACTCCTCTCCTCTAACTCATCCAACTGTCGCCCGAGCTGCTCATTTGAATCATCCGTATCATACTCTGCTTCATCCGCAGGAAGATTATCATCATTAACCCCAAAAGTATACCTTTCCACATAAGCCGGATTCTCAATCACATAACCCGTTCCTTCCCTCATAAACTATTACCCAGCCACATTTTCCTTAACATACCTCATTGTTTCCTTTACACCCCTAGGATTATTAGAAAGTGCTCCCTTTCTCCACAAGAAAAACGACAAGAACCTCATGTAAGGGATCACCGCCCTTTGCTTTAGCTGCTGTCGACACTCCCATATCCACGTCATCATAAGCAACCACGAAGAAGGCACCATCGAATTGGTCACCATAGCATACAACAACGGTAACTCATAGGTTCGAACATGAATGAGATCACTTTTTCGTTGATAAATGTTGTAGTGCATCACAGTTGACAACAACTTCGGAATGATTCTTAACTTACTTCTTTCTAACTCGAAATTCTCAATATCAAGACGGTCGACATGAAACAATTTCCTTAACACATGAGCATACTGATCGGCTGGAACCTCAAACAACTGTTTTTCAGTAGGATAGTCATATGCATCTTTCCCTGGAATAAAAATACCCGAATCATACGGAATATCGGGATGAGCTAACTCATTGAAAGTCTCCATGGTAAGCGGAACCACTGTGTTACCCACCTTGCCCTCCAAGATTAATGTTGCTGGAAAATTATCCCCTAGAATCCATTTTAAGGTGGACATCCATTGAAAAACCTGATTGGGATAGGTCATTTCCCAAGAACACCCTAGTGGTTCTTGCTCAAACCCTGTTTGAACCGGTTGAAGCATAGCACTCCAACCCCAATCGACAAAAACTTAAAACACCCTGTATTTCCTCCACTCACTTGAGGTGATAAACCTTTCACAAAAGGCATTCCTTAAAAGTTGATCCTTTTTCTCAGTATATAACCGAACCTGCACATCATAAGGCAATTCACTTAACCATCTCTTGTCCTCCCATTTTTGTGCCCAAGTTTGGTTACCACCACGACCTCTCTTAAGTCCTCGCAACATTTCCTGCAATCACATAACTCAACAAACTCATTAGTACTTAGCAAAACACCTCACATGTTATTGCTCAAAATATCACATGAAAACATCTAGCAATACATGTCATTCCTATTCTCTTGCACTAACATATCAACCTTGCCTACTTAATTCAACCACAAACACTTATTTCAACATGTTTCACATTAACATTTACACTAGTCAACTCCTTTTCGCAAGTATCAATCACATAATCATGGTAATCATCAAATTAAAGAAAACTATAAACTTAATTAACGAACATTATTGCTTTGACACCTAACAAACATCAATTGAAACATTAAATACTTAGAAACACAAAAATCAAATCAATAACATTATCAATTCTTAGTCAAAGTCAACCCTAGTCAACTACTTGAAAGCAATTAACAAGTTTTAACCCTAACTTTCAAATTAATCATGCACACAAACTACATTGACATATTTGAACACAATTAACACAAGCTAGAACAAAAACAATAATCAAACATGTTTAATTCGGACTAACCCTAGCACATAAACATGAACATAGCAAAAACCTTAAATTAATACTCAAAAACAATGAAAAACACAAGAATAATGATTACCTTGATGATTAAAACACACGAATTGGATGATTACTTGAAGAATTGAACTTACAAACAAAAACCCCCAAACTTGATTTTTACCCAAGAACACCAATTAAACCCAATTTGAATGATTTGAGAATGATTTGGATGTTTAACTAAAGTGTTATAACAAATTGGTGATGATTCAAGCTTAGATTGGATGTTTAGATGAAGAAAATTAGGGTTTTGAATGTGTGTGTTCGTGGTTGTGGCTGTGTTTGTCGCGGGTTATAAATAAATAAAATTTTTAACTTATTTTGAAACTTAAACCCGGCATCAGCAATTTTGAACTGGCGTAATTTATGCCGGGTCAGGCGTAAATTACGCCTTTGTATTTCTAGGCGTAAAAACCTGGCGTAATTGTACGCCCCCAGCCCCATTTTTGACTGAATTTTCACATTGTATAGGCGTAAATTACGCCCAGAATGGCGTAATTTACGAAATCACTCAGCATTTTTCAGTTTTTTAATTTTTCAATTTTCGCCTTTTTTTCGCACCAAACTTCCGTTTTTCTCGTTTCTTTTTCACAAATCATTTTAGGGACTAAAATGAAATGTCCCGTTCTTATTGATTAAAAACGTTCCATATTAATTGATTTCGTTGCGAGGTTTTGACCTCTATATGAGACGTTTTTCAAAGACTGCATTCATTTTTAAACAAACCATAACCTTTATTTCATCAATAAAGGTTTAAAAAGCTTTACGTAGATTATCAAATAATGATAATCTAAAATATCCTGTTTACACACGACCATTACATAATGGTTTACAATACAAATATGTTACAACAAAATAAGTTTCTTGAATGCAGTTTTTACACAATATCATACAAGCATGGACTCCAAATCTTGTCCTTATTTAAGTATGCGACAGCGGAAGCTCTTAATAATCACCTGAGAATAAACATGCTTAAAACGTCAACAAAAATGTTGGTGAGTTATAGGTTTAACCTATATATATCAAATCGTAACAATAGACCACAAGATTTCATATTTCAATACACATCCCATACATAGAGATAAAAATCATTCATATGGTGAACACCTGGTAACCGACAATAACAAGATGCATATATAAGAATATCCCCATCATTCCGGGACACCCTTCGGATATGATATAAATTTCGAAGTACTAAAGCATCCGGTACTTTGGATGGGGTTTGTTAGGCCCAATAGATCTATCTTTAGGATTCGCGTCAATTAGGGTGTCTGTTCCCTAATTCATAGATTACCAGACTTAATAAAAAGGGGCATATTCGATTTCGATAATTCAACCATAGAATGTAGTTTCACGTACTTGTGTCTATTTTGTAAATCATTTATAAAACCTGCATGTATTCTCATCCCAAAAATATTAGATTTTAAAAGTGGGACTATAACTCACTTTCACAGATTTTTACTTCGTCGGGAAGTAAGACTTGGCCACTGTTGATTCACGAACTTATAACAATATATACATATATATTAAAGTATGTTCAAAATATATTTACAACACTTTTAATATATTTTGATGTTTTAAGTTTATTAAGTCAGCTGTCCTCGTTAGTAACCTATAACTAGTTGTCCACAGTTAGATGTACAGAAATAAATCGATAAATATTATCTTGAATCAATCCACGACCCAGTGTATACGTATCTCAGTATTGATCACAACTCAAACTATATATATTTTGGAATCAACCTCAACCCTGTATAGCTAACTCCAACATTCACATATAGAGTGTCTATGGTTGTTCCGAAATATATATAGATGTGTCGACATGATAGGTCGAAACATTGTATACGTGTCTATGGTATCTCAAGATTACATAATATACAATACAAGTTGATTAAGTTATGGTTGGAATAGATTTGTTACCAATTTTCACGTAGCTAAAATGAGAAAAATTATCCAATCTTGTTTTACCCATAACTTCTTCATTTTAAATCCGTTTTGAGTGAATCAAATTGCTATGATTTCATATTGAACTCTATTTTATGAATCTAAACAGAAAAAGTATAGGTTTATAGTCAGAAAAATAAGTTACAAGTCGTTTTTGTAAAGGTAGTCATTTCAGTCGAAAGAACGACGTCTAGATGACCATTTTAGAAAACATACTTCCACTTTGAGTTTAACCATAATTTTTGGATATAGTTTCATGTTCATAATAAAAATCATTTTCTCAGAATAACAACTTTTAAATCAAAGTTTATCATAGTTTTTAATTAACTAACCCAAAACAGCCCGCGGTGTTACTACGACGGCGTAAATCCGGTTTTACGGTGTTTTTCGTGTTTCCAGGTTTTAAATCATTAAGTTAGCATATCATATAGATATAGAACATGTGTTTAGTTGATTTTAAAAGTCAAGTTAGAAGGATTAACTTTTGTTTGCGAACAAGTTTAGAATTAACTAAACTATGTTCTAGTGATTACAAGTTTAAACCTTCGAATAAGATAGCTTTATATGTATGAATCGAATGATGTTATGAACATCATTACTACCTTAAGTTCCTTGGATGAACCTACTGGAAAAGAGAAAAATGGATCTAGCTTCAATGGATCCTTGGATGGCTCAAAGTTCTTGAAGCAAAATCATGACACGAAAACAAGTTCAAGTAAGATCATCACTTGAAATAAGATTGTTATAGTTATAGAAATTGAACCAAAGTTTGAATATGATTATTACCTTGTATTAGAATGATAACCTACTGTAAGAAACAAAGATTTCTTGAGGTTGGATGATCACCTTACAAGATTGGAAGTGAGCTAGCAAACTTGAAAGTATTCTTGATTTTATGAAACTAGAACTTTTGGAATTTATGAAGAACACTTAGAACTTGAAGATAGAACTTGAGAGAGTTCAATTAGATGAAGAAAATTGAAGAATGAAAGTGTTTGTAGGTGTTTTTGGTCGTTGGTGTATGGATTAGATATAAAGGATATGTAATTTTGTTTTCATGTAAATAAGTCATGAATGATTACTCATATTTTTGTAATCTTATGAGATATTTCATGCTAGTTGCCAAATGATGGTTCCCACATGTGTTAGGTGACTCACATGGGCTGCTAAGAGCTGATCATTGGAGTGTATATACCAATAGTACATACATCTAAAAGCTGTGTATTGTACGAGTACGAATACGGGTGCATACGAGTAGAATTGTTGATGAAACTGAACGAGAATGTAATTGTAAGCATTTTTGTTAAGTAGAAGTATTTTGATAAGTGTATTGAAGTCTTTCAAAAGTGTATAAATACATATTAAAACACTACATGTATATACATTTTAACTGAGTCGTTAAGTCATCGTTAGTCGTTACATGTAAGTGTTGTTTTGAAACCTTTAGGTTAACGATCTTGTTAAATGTTGTTAACCCAATGTTTATAATATCAAAAGAGATTTTAAATTATTATATTATCATGATATTATGATGTACGAATATCTCTTAATATGATATATATACATTAAATGTCGTTACAACGATAAACGTTACACATATGTCTCGTTTCAAAATCACTAAGTTAGTAGTCTTGTTTTTACATATGTAGTTCATTGTTAATATAATTAATGATATGTTTACTTATCATAATATCATGTTAACTATATATATAACCATATATATGTCATCATATAGTTTTTTTTTTTTTTACAAGTTTTAACGTTCGTGAATCACCGGTCAACTTGGGTGGTCAATTGTCTATATGAAACCTATTTCAATTAATCAAGTCTTAACAAGTTTGATTGCTTAACATGTTGGAAACATTTAATCATGTAAATATCAATCTCAATTAATATATATAAACATGGAAAAGTTTGGGTCACTACAGTACCTACCCGTTAAATAAATTTCGTCCCGAAATTTTAAGCTGTTGAAGGTGTTGACGAATCTTCTGGAAATAGATGCGGGTATTTCTTCTTCATCTGATCTTCACGCTCCCAGGTGAACTCGGGTCCTCTACGAGCATTCCATCGAACCTTAACAATTGGTATCTTGTTTTGCTTAAGTCTTTTAACCTCACGATCCATTATTTCGATGGGTTCTTCGATGAATTGAAGTTTTTCGTTGATTTGGATTTCATCTAACGGAATAGTGAGATCTTATTTAGCAAAACATTTCTTTAAATTCGAGACGTGGAAAGTGTTATGTACAGCCGCGAGTTGTTGAGGTAACTCTAGTCGGTAAGCTACTGGTCCGACACGATCAATAATCTTGAATGGTCCAATATACCTTGGATTTAATTTCCCTTGTTTACCAAATCGAACAACGCCTTTCCAAGGTGCAACTTTAAGCATGACCATCTCTCCAATTTCAAATTCTATATCTTTTCTTTTAATGTCAGCGTAGCTCTTTTGTCGACTTTGGGCGGTTTTCAACCGTTGTTGAATTTGGATGATCTTCTAGGTAGTTTCTTGTATAATCTCCGGACCCGTAATCTGTCTATCCCCCACTTCACTCCAACAAATCGGAGACCTGCACTTTCTACCATAAAGTGCTTCAAACGGCGCCATCTCAATGCTTGAATGGTAGCTGTTGTTGTAGGAAAATTCTGCTAACGGTAGATGTCGATCCCAACTGTTTCCGAAATCAATAACACATGCTCGTAGCATGTCTTCAAGCGTTTGTATCGTCCTTTCGCTCTGCCCATCAGTTTGTGGATGATAGGCAGTACTCATGTCTAGACGAGTTCCTAATGCTTGCTGTAATGTCTGCCAGAATCTTGAAATAAATCTGCCATCCCTATCAGAGATAATAGAGATTGGTATTCCATGTCTGGAGACGACTTCCTTCAAATACAGTCATGCTAACTTCTCCATCTTGTCATCTTCTCTTATCGGTAGGAAGTGTGCTGATTTGGTGAGACGATCAACTATTACCCAAATAGTATCAAAACCACTTGCAGTCCTTGGCAATTTAGTGATGAAATCCATGGTAATGTTTTCCCATTTCCATTCCGGGATTTCGGGTTGTTGAAGTAGACCTGATGGTTTCTGATGCTCAGCTTTGACCTTAGAACACGTCAAACATTCTCCTACGTATTTAGCAACATCGGCTTTCATACCCGGCCACCAAAAATGTTTCTTGAGATCCTTGTACATCTTCCCCGTTCCAGGATGTATTGAGTATCTGGTTTTATGAGCTTCTCTAAGTACCATTTCTCTCATATCTCCAAATTTTGGTACCCAAATCCTTTCAGCCCTATACCGGGTTCCGTCTTCCCGAATATTAAGATGCTTCTCCGATCCTTTGGGTATTTCATCCTTTAAATTTCCCTCTTTTAAAACTCCTTGTTGCGCCTCCTTTATTTGAGTAGTAATGTTATTATGAATCATTATATTCATAGATTTTACTCGAATGGGTTCTCTATCCTTCCTGCTCAAGGCATCGGCTACCACATTTGCCTTCCCCGGGTGGTAACGAATCTCAAAATCGTAATCATTCAATAATTCAATCCACCTACGCTGCCTCATATTCAGTTGTTTCTGATTAAATATGTGTTGAAGACTTTTGTGGTCGGTATATATAATACTTTTGACCCCATATAAGTAGTGCCTCCAAGTCTTTAATGCAAAAACAACCGCGCCTAATTCCAAATCATGCGTCGTATAATTTTGTTCGTGAATCTTCAATTGTCTAGACGCATAAGCAATCACCTTCGTTCGTTGCATTAATACACAACCGAGACCTTGCTTTGATGCGTCACAATAAATCACAAAATCATCATTCCCTTCAGGCAATGACAATATAGGTGCCGTAGTTAGCTTTTTCTTCAATAACTGAAACGCTTTCTCTTGTTCATCATTCCATTCGAATTTCTTCCCTTTATGCGTTAATGCAGTCAAGGGTTTTGCTATTCTGGAAAAGTCTTGGATGAACCTTCTGTAGTAACCAGCTAGTCCTAAAAACTGACGTATGTGTTTAGGAGTTTTCGGGGTTTCCCACTTTTCAACAGTTTCTATCTTTGCCGGATCCACCTTAATACCTTCTTTGTTCACTATGTGACCGAGGAATTGAACTTCTTCCAACCAAAATGCACACTTTGAAAACTTAGCGTACAATTCTTCCTTCCTCAATACTTCTAACACCTTTCTCAAATGTTCACCGTGTTCTTGGTCATTCTTTGAGTAAATAAGTATGTCATCAATGAAAACAATGACAAACTTGTCAAGGTATGGTCCACACACTCGGTTCATAAGGTCCATGAACACAGCTGGTGCATTAGTTAAACCAAACGGCATGACCATAAACTCGTAATGACCGTAACGTGTTCTGAAAGCAGTCTTTGGAATATCATCTTCTTTCACCCGCATTTGATGATACCCGGAACGTAAGTCAATCTTTGAATAAACAGACGAGCCTTGTAGTTGATCAAATAAGTCGTCGATTCTCGGTAGTGGGTAGCGGTTCTTGATGGTAAGTTTGTTCAACTCTCGGTAGTCGATACACAACCTGAATGTACCATCTTTCTTCTTGACAAACAAAACAGGAGCTCCCCACGGTGATGTGCTTGGTCAAATGAAACCACGCTCTAAAAGTTCTTGTAATTGGCTTTGCAGTTCTTTCATCTCGCTGGGTGCGAGTCTGTAAGGAGCACGAGCTATTGGTGCAGCTCCTGGTACAAGATCTATTTGAAATTCAACGGATCGATGTGGGGGTAATCCCGGTAATTCTTTCGGAAATACATCGGGAAATTCTTTTGCAATGGGAACATCATTGATGCTCTTTTCTTCAGTTTGTACTTTCTCGACGTGTGCTAGAACAGCATAGCAACCTTTTCTTATTAGTTTTTGTGCCTTCAAATTACTAATAAGATGTAGCTTCGTGTTGCCCTTTTCTCCGTACACCATTAAGGGTTTTCCTTTTTCTCGTATAATGCGAATTGCATTTTTGTAACAAACGATCTCCGCTTTCACTTCTTTCAACCAGTCCATACCGATTATCACATCAAAACTCCCTAACTCTACTGGTATCAAATCAATCTTAAATGTTTCGCTAACCAGTTTAATTTCTCGATTCTGACATATATTATCTGCTGAAATTAATTTACCATTTGCTAATTCGAGTAAAAATTTACTATCCAAAGGCGTCAATGGACAACTTAATTTAGCACAAAAATCTCTACTCATATAGCTTCTATCCGCACCCGAATCAAATAAAACGTAAGCAGATTTATTGTCAATAAGAAACGTACCCGTAACAAGCTCCGGGTCTTCCTGTGCCTCTACCGCATTAATATTGAAAACTCTTCCACGGCCTTGTCCATTCGTGTTCTCCTGGTTCGGGCAATTTCTAATAATGTGGCCTGGTTTTCCACATTTATAACAAACTACATTGGCATAACTTGCTCCGACACTACTTGCTCCGCCATTACTCGTTCCGACACCATTTGTTCCTTTCGTTCTATTAACCCCTGGTCCGTAGACCTCACACTTCGCCGCGCTATGACCATTTCTTTTACACTTGTTGCAAAATTTGGTGCAGAACCCCGAGTGATTCTTTTCACACCTTTGGCATAGCTGCTTCTGATTGTTGTTGTTGTTGCGGTTATTATTGTTATTGGGATGATTGTTGTAGTTGCTGTTGTTGTTGTTGTTGTTGTTGGGCCGTTTGTTGTAGTTGCGATTGATGTTGCGATTGTTGGGATAATTGTTGCGATTATTGTTGTAATTGCTGTTGTTGTTGTATTGGTGATTCTTATCACCGTTTTCCTCCCACTTTCTTTTGACTTGCTTCACATTGGCCTCTTCAGCAGTCTGTTCTTTAATTCTTTCTTCAATCTGGTTCACTAGTTTGTGAGCCATTCTACATGCCTGTTGTATGGAGGCGGGCTCGTGTGAACTTATATCTTCTTGGATTCTTTCCGGTAATCCTTTCACAAACGCGTCGATCTTCTCTTCCTCATCTTCGAATGCTCCCGGACACAATAGGCACAATTCTGTGAATCGTCTTTCGTACGTGGTAATATCAAATCCTTGGGTTCGTAACCCTCTAAGTTCTGTCTTGAGCTTATTGACCTCGGTTCTGGGACGGTACTTCTCGTTCATCAAGTGCTTGAATGCTGACCACGGTAGTGCGTACGCATCATCTTGTCCCACTTGCTCTAGATAGGTATTCCACCATGTTAACGCAGAACCTGTGAAGGTATGCGTAGCGTACTTCACTTTGTCCTCTTCAGTACACTTACTTATGGCAAACACCGATTCAACCTTCTCGGTCCACCGTTTCAATCCGATCGGTCCTTCGGTTCCATCAAATTCCAAAGGTTTGCAGGTAGTGAATTCTTTGTAGGTGCATCCTACACGATTTCCTGTACTGCTAGATCCAAGGTTATTGTTGGTATGTAGCGCAGCCTGTACTGCGGCTATGTTTGAAGCTAGAAAAGTACGGAATTCCTCTTCATTCATATTCACGGTGTGTCGAGTAGTCGGTGCCATTTCCTTCAAAATAGTTAAATGGAACAAGTTAATCATACAGAATATTAAGAGTAGTTAATAGTATTTCGTAGCATAATATGAACTCATTTATAAAAGCTTTTTCTTCATATTAGCGTTTTATAAGTTTAAATTCGGGTAGTACCTACCCGTTAAGTTCATACTTAGTAGCTAATATACAATTCAACTACTACAATTCTATATGAAAAACTGATTGTAATAATATTTCGCGTTCAAACTTTTATACAATATTTTACAAACTTACAATACCGCTTATTTTACATAAAGCATGAAATATAGCACACAATAACTTTGATACAAGATAGTTGTGAAGACAATTCTAGCTAGTACACAAGTCGTTCGGCAAAGGCAATAAAGACACGTAATTCATACGTCCAGAAACAAGTCATGCATTCTGGTTTTACTAGGACTACTTCCCATCCTTGGTCTTGTGCAACATAACCGTTATGGCCGTTGATAAGACAGCGTGTTGTAACGTCATCAAAGGGATGAGGGTTACGTAATGTCCAACAGTCTCGTAATAATCTAAAAACCTCATTTCTTACCCCAATTACTGACTCCGTCACTTGTGGAAACGTTTTGTTTAATAGTTGTAGCCCGATGTTCTTGTTCTCACTTTGGTGAGAAGCGAACATTACTAATCCGTAAGCATAACATGCTTCTTTATGTTGCATGTTAGCCGCTTTTTCTAAATCACGAAGTCCAATATTCGGATATATTGAGTCAAAATAATTTCTTAACCCGTTGCGTAAAATAGCATTTGGGTTCCCCGCAATATATGCGTCAAAGTAAACACATCGTAACTTATGGGTTTCCCAATGTGATATCCCCCATCTTTCAAACGAAAGTCTCTTATAAACCAAGACATTCTTGGAACGTTCTTCGAATGTCTTACAAACTGATCTCGCATTAAATAGTTGTGCCGAAGAATTCTGGCCGACTCTAGACAAGATTTCATCAATCATGTCTCCGGGTAGGTCTCTTAAAATATTGGGTTGTCTATCCATTTTGTGTTTTTAAACTGTAAAATAGACAAGAGTTAGATTCATAAAAAAAATACTTATTAATACAAGCAATTTTTACATATATCATAAAGCATAAGAACACTATATTCCATATATTACACCACACGAATACAACTATCTTATTCCGACTCGCTCGTTTCTTCTTCTTCGGTTTTGGTTCGTTTTGCCAAGTTTCTAGGGATATATGATGTTCCCCTAATACGAGCCGTCGTTGTCCACATTGGTTTAGAAAAACCTGGTGGTTTAGAGGTTCCCGGGTCATTGTTACAACTTAAGGACTTCGGGGGTTGACGATACATATAAAGTTCATCGGGGTTGGAATTAGATTTCTCTATTTTTATGCCCTTTCCCTTATTATTTTCTTTTGCCTTTTTAAATTCAGTTGGGGTAATTTCTATAACATCATCGGAATTCTCGTCGGAATCCGATTCATCGGAGAATTGGTAATCCTCCCAATATTTTGCTTCCTTGGCGGAAACACCATTGACCATAATTAACTTTGGTCGGTTGGTTGAGGATTTTCTTTTACTTAACCGTTTTATTATTTCCCCCACCGGTTCTATTTCTTCATCCGGTTCCGATTCTTCTTCCGGTTCCGATTCTTCTTCCGGTTCCGACTCTTTTTCCGGTTCCTCTTCGGGAACTTGTGAATCAGTCCACAAATCATTCCAATTTACATTTGACTCTTCATTATTATTAGGTGAGTCAATGGGACTTGTTCTAGAGGTAGACATCTATCACATAATATCAAACACGTTAAGAGATTAATATATCACATAATATTCATATGTTAAAAATATATAGTTTCCAACAAAAATGTTAAGCAATCATTTTTAAAGAAAACACGGTCGAAGTCCAGACTCACTAATGCATCCTAACAAACTCGATAAGACACACTAATGCAAATTTTTCTGGTTCTCTAAGACCAACGCTCGGATACCAACTGAAATGTCCCGTTCTTATTGATTAAAAACGTTCCATATTAATTGATTTCGTTGCGAGGTTTTGACCTCTATATGAGACGTTTTTCAAAGACTGCATTCATTTTTAAACAAACCATAACCTTTATTTCATCAATAAAGGTTTAAAAAGCTTTACGTAGATTATCAAATAATGATAATCTAAAATATCCTGTTTACACACGACCATTACATAATGGTTTACAATACAAATATGTTACAACAAAATAAGTTTCTTGAATGCAGTTTTTACACAATATCATACAAGCATGGACTCCAAATCTTGTCCTTATTTAAGTATGCGACAGCGGAAGCTCTTAATAATCACCTGAGAATAAACATGCTTAAAACGTCAACAAAAATGTTGGTGAGTTATAGGTTTAACCTATATATATCAAATCGTAACAATAGACCACAAGATTTCATATTTCAATACACATCCCATACATAGAGATAAAAATCATTCATATGGTGAACACCTGGTAACCGACAATAACAAGATGCATATATAAGAATATCCCCATCATTCCGGGACACCCTTCGGATATGATATAAATTTCGAAGTACTAAAGCATCCGGTACTTTGGATGGGGTTTGTTAGGCCCAATAGATCTATCTTTAGGATTCGCGTCAATTAGGGTGTCTGTTCCCTAATTCTTAGATTACCAGACTTAATAAAAAGGGGCATATTCGATTTCGATAATTCAACCATAGAATGTAGTTTCACGTACTTGTGTCTATTTTGTAAATCATTTATAAAACCTGCATGTATTCTCATCCCAAAAATATTAGATTTTAAAAGTGGGACTATAACTCACTTTCACAGATTTTTACTTCGTCGGGAAGTAAGACTTGGCCACTGTTGATTCACGAACCTATAACAATATATACATATATATTAAAGTATGTTCAAAATATATTTACAACACTTTTAATATATTTTGATGTTTTAAGTTTATTAAGTCAGCTGTCCTCGTTAGTAACCTATAACTAGTTGTCCACAGTTAGATGTACAGAAATAAATCGATAAATATTATCTTGAATCAATCCACGACCCAGTGTATACGTATCTCAGTATTGATCACAACTCAAACTATATATATTTTGGAATCAACCTCAACCCTGTATAGCTAACTCCAACATTCACATATAGAGTGTCTATGGTTGTTCCGAAATATATATAGATGTGTCGACATGATAGGTCGAAACATTGTATACGTGTCTATGGTATCTCAAGATTACATAATATACAATACAAGTTGATTAAGTTATGGTTGGAATAGATTTGTTACCAATTTTCACGTAGCTAAAATGAGAAAAATTATCCAATCTTGTTTTACCCATAACTTCTTCATTTTAAATCCGTTTTGAGTGAATCAAATTGCTATGATTTCATATTGAACTCTATTTTATGAATCTAAACAGAAAAAGTATAGGTTTATAGTCAGAAAAATAAGTTACAAGTCGTTTTTGTAAAGGTAGTCATTTCAGTCGAAAGAACGACGTCTAGATGACCATTTTAGAAAACATACTTCCACTTTGAGTTTAACCATAATTTTTGGATATAGTTTCATGTTCATAATAAAAATCATTTTCTCAGAATAACAACTTTTAAATCAAAGTTTATCATAGTTTTTAATTAACTAACCCAAAACAGCCCGCGGTGTTACTACGACGGCGTAAATCCGGTTTTACGGTGTTTTTCGTGTTTCCAGGTTTTAAATCATTAAGTTAGCATATCATATAGATATAGAACATGTGTTTAGTTGATTTTAAAGGTCAAGTTAGAAGGATTAACTTTTGTTTGCGAACAAGTTTAGAATTAACTAAACTATGTTCTAGTGATTACAAGTTTAAACCTTCGAATAAGATAGCTTTATATGTATGAATCGAATGATGTTATGAACATCATTACTACCTTAAGTTCCTTGGATGAACCTACTGGAAAAGAGAAAAATGGATCTAGCTTCAATGGATCCTTGGATGGCTCAAAGTTCTTGAAGCAAAATCATGACACGAAAACAAGTTCAAGTAAGATCATCACTTGAAATAAGATTGTTATAGTTATAGAAATTGAACCAAAGTTTGAATATGATTATTACCTTGTATTAGAATGATAACCTACTGTAAGAAACAAAGATTTCTTGAGGTTGGATGATCACCTTACAAGATTGGAAGTGAGCTAGCAAACTTGAAAGTATTCTTGATTTTATGAAACTAGAACTTTTGGAATTTATGAAGAACACTTAGAACTTGAAGATAGAACTTGAGAGAGTTCAATTAGATGAAGAAAATTGAAGAATGAAAGTGTTTGTAGGTGTTTTTGGTCGTTGGTGTATGGATTAGATATAAAGGATATGTAATTTTGTTTTCATGTAAATAAGTCATGAATGATTACTCATATTTTTGTAATCTTATGAGATATTTCATGCTAGTTGCCAAATGATGGTTCCCACATGTGTTAGGTGACTCACATGGGCTGCTAAGAGCTGATCATTGGAGTGTATATACCAATAGTACATACATCTAAAAGCTGTGTATTGTACGAGTACGAATACGGGTGCATACGAGTAGAATTGTTGATGAAACTGAACGAGAATGTAATTGTAAGCATTTTTGTTAAGTAGAAGTATTTTGATAAGTGTATTGAAGTCTTTCAAAAGTGTATAAATACATATTAAAACACTACATGTATATACATTTTAACTGAGTCGTTAAGTCATCGTTAGTCGTTACATGTAAGTGTTGTTTTGAAACCTTTAGGTTAACGATCTTGTTAAATGTTGTTAACCCAATGTTTATAATATCAAAAGAGATTTTAAATTATTATATTATCATGATATTATGATGTACGAATATCTCTTAATATGATATATATACATTAAATGTCGTTACAACGATAAACGTTACACATATGTCTCGTTTCAAAATCACTAAGTTAGTAGTCTTGTTTTTACATATGTAGTTCATTGTTAATATAATTAATGATATGTTTACTTATCATAATATCATGTTAACTATATATATAACCATATATATGTCATCATATAGTTTTTTTTTTTTTTTACAAGTTTTAACGTTCGTGAATCACCGGTCAACTTGGGTGGTCAATTGTCTATATGAAACCTATTTCAATTAATCAAGTCTTAACAAGTTTGATTGCTTAACATGTTGGAAACATTTAATCATGTAAATATCAATCTCAATTAATATATATAAACATGGAAAAGTTTGGGTCACTACATAAAAACCTTGACCCCCTCCCACACTTTAAGCATTGCATTGTCCTCAATGCAAAAAGTTAGAGATAGTCTTTTAAACCGTTTCCGTTTTAAAATTCACAATTTTGGTTCTTTGCCCCGCCCGCTTGTACAAAACAAAATAAAAACTTACAAACTTTACAAGGGTGTGCGTGTTTTTGATGGAGCCGCGCACTCGACTCCTTTTTCGGCTTAGTTTTCGTCCGAATCATCGGCTCCTTTGTTATCGAAGCCGAATCCATCCTTCATACCAAACGTGAGCATATTATCTCGATCTCTAATCGTCAACGTTCTCGCATCAAAATCTAAAGTCATTCTTGCGGTTGCTAGAAATCCTCGTCCCAATATGAGTGGCGTGAATTCATCCGGTTCACAATCCATAATGAAGAAATCCTCCTTATACCCAATACCATGAATAGTGAAACGAACATCTTCCGCAATCCCAATCGGATCATCAATCGTTTGGTTAGCCATCCGAATATTCGTAGTAGTTCGAACCAACTCTCGAATGCCTATTTCTTTTGCAATTTTAGTTGGCATCATGTTAACACTTGCACCCGAATCTAGCAATGCTCGGTAGGCCCCTTTCTTCTTGAATTGACAAATAACCGCAAACTCACCCGGATCTCTATATTTAATGCGAGGCTTATATTCACATTTCGGGTTAGGCTTAACATACTCTACTTCAATCGTCCAACCCTCGTCATCAACAAAATACGTCTTGGTGTTATTCATGAACCTATCCGTGTTCTTCTTTCCCCACATACTTTCAAGCGTCTTTCGAATCTCGTCTATATCTACCTCTTTTCCTTTATCTAACTCTGGTGTTTCCTTGATTGTGCCAACACCTATATTTTCAACTCCCTCCGAATTTTCATCACTTTTCTCGATATCCACTTGTTGATCATGGGAAATGCCCCCACACTCATCATTTGGACAGCTTTCACCTATATCTACCGTGTCATCCACCACATTTTCAACGACCTCCTCACTTGCTCCATTCTTTTCTACCTTAATTTTCCTGCAATAATCTTCAACAAACTCTCTTTCGACTATATAGGCTGAAGGGAAACGCATATTTTCTGAATTACAAAACCTAAATGTCCCGTTTCCTCCTTCAAAAGTGATGCACCCCGCACCCGGGTCTAATTTACCACCCGCGGTTGAAATGAACCCCCTACCTACTAGCAATGGAACATCATGATCTGTTGGCATATCAAAAACGGTGAACGGTACCTCAATGAAAACACCTTTCACACTAACCATAACCTTATTAACCACCCCGAGTGCCTTACATGTAGTATTATTACCAAGCGTGATTTCGGCATCGGATTTCTTCAACTTACACAACGAACATTCACCATGAAAAAGTTGCTTGTACGTCTCATACGACATTATGTTAATCGAAGACCCCGAATTGGCTATCACCTTAAACTCTCGATGGCTACTAACAAGGTGAGGTAGCACCCCTATAATACTTAACTCAAATAGTATCTCGCCTGGGTCATCTTCTTGATAAAGAATCACCGGTTTACCGCGTGCACTCTCATCCAAAGGTAATTCTTCATAAAGATCATCAAAACATTCATCCGAAATAACTTCGGACACCGCATCCTCGGACGCATCATCAAATCGCCCATCATCTTCCCACTCAACAACATCAGGCACATGACTAATAGAAACATTTTGATCAAGCCATGAGTCAACACTTTCTTTGCTATCACCTTTTCTCGGTTCATTCACTCTAATCACCCTAAGTTGTTGCATTTGCATAGGTTCAAACTAGATTGTTTTGACTACTTTAGCATCATCAAGTGACAACCCGGTAGCAATCTTCAACCGTTGCCCATTAACTAAGAACGGCTCCCCACCTTTCGGATCCTTAATCTCAATTGCCCCGTACGGAGTAACCTTAGTAACCACATAAGGACCGTTCCACTTACTTCTTAACTTCCCCGCAAACAACTTTAACCTAGAGTTGAATAACCACACACTTTGCCCCACTTCAAACGTCCTTCTACTAATTTGCTTGTCATGAAAAGCTTTCATTTTCTCTTTGTAAATCTTTGAACTTTCATACGCCTCACATCTAAGTTCCTCTAATGCTGTCAAATCCAACTTTCTTGCATTTCCTGCCTCATCTAAACTCATGTTCACCTGTTTAATAGCCCATTCTGCACGATGCTCAATTTCAACAGGTAAGTGACATGCCTTCCCATAAACAAGTCGATAAGGTGAAGTACCAATAGGGGTTTTAAAAGCTGTCCGATAAGCCCAAAGCGCATCGTCTAGTCTTAGAGACCAATCTTTGCGATTAGGATTTACGGTTTTTTCCAAAATTCTTTTTAATTCCCTATTGGATACCTCCACTTGTCCACTTGTTTGGGGATGGTAAGGCGTAGCAATACGGTGATTTACCCCATAATCCCTTAAAAGTTTAGCAAAGTAGGAGTTCTTAAAGTGTGAGCCCCCATCACTAATTATGGCCTTAGGTACACCATGACGACAGAAAATGTTTTTCTTGACAAATTTAAGGACAACTTTGTGATCATTTGTTCGTGTAGCCTCAGCCTCCACCCACTTGGAGACATAATCCACGGCTACCAAAATATATTCAAAACCAAAAGACGGGGGAAAAGGTCCCATAAAATCAATACCCCATACATCAAAGATCTCACACACCAAAATTGGGTTCATGGGCATTTCATTACGTTTATATATTCCCCCCATTCTTTGACACCTAGCACAATTTTTGACATATTCAAATGCATCTTTAAAAATAGAAGGCCAAAAGAAACCTGAATCGAGTACTTTGTACCCGGTTTTCTTTACCCCATAGTGTCCTCCGCATGCAAAAGTATGACAATGTGCCAAAATGTCCTTATGCTCCTCTTCCGGCACGCATCTCCTAATGATTTGGTCGGGTCCAATTCGATAAAGAACCGGATCCTCCCAAATGTAATGCTTAACCTGTGACAAAAAGTAATCCCTCTTTTGCTTGCTCCAATGTTCCGGTATCTTGTTAGTCACCAAATAATTCACAATATGAGCGAACCAAGGTACCTGCACAACACTAAACAAACATTCGTCCGAGAAATTCTCCTGGATCGGTTTAGTAGCGTCAAATGGTGGCGGGGGTATCCTAGATAAATGGTCAGCTACCACATTTTCTATACCCTTTTTATCCCGTATTTCTAAATAAAACTCCTGTAACAACAATATCCACCTAATCAATCTAGGTTTAGACTCTTTCTTCTCAAGCAAGTGCCTTAAAGCACTATGGTCCGAAAACACTACTACCTTAGACCCCCACAAATACGATCTAAACTTGTCTAAGGCAAACACAACTGCTAGCAACTCTTTCTCGGTGGTGGTGTAATTGATTTGGGCATCCGAGAATGTTTTGCTAGCATAATAAATCACTACCGGCTTCCTATCAACTCTCTGTCCCAAAACAGCCCCTGCTGCATAATCACTAGCATCGCACATTATTTCAAAAGGTTTGGTCCAATCGGGTGACTGTAAGATGGGTGCTTCGGTCAACTTTCGCTTAAGGGTGTTAAAAGCTTCTTTACATTGGTCATCAAAGTCAAATGGTGCATCCTTTAGTAGCAAATTACATAATGGCTTAGAAATGACGCTAAAGTCCTTGATAAACCTACGGTAAAAACCCTCGTGTCCCAAAAACGATCTCACCCCCTTAACATTGGTCGGGTAAGGTAGGGTAGAAATAAGTTGAACCTTTGCCCTATCGACTTCAAATCCCCGTTCAGACACAATATGTCCCAAAACAACCCCTTCCCTAACCATGAAGTGACTCTTTTCCCAACTAAGAACTAGGTTGGTTTCGGTACATCTTTTCAAAACTTTTTCTAACATACTCAAACATGACTCAAAAGATTTGCCAAAAATTGAAAAGTCATCCATAAAAATCTCTAACGACTCACCTATTAATTCAGAAAAAATGCTCATCATACACCTTTGAAAAGTCGCGGGTGCATTACATAGACCGAAAGGCATACGCCTAAAAGCATAGGTTCCATATGGACAAGTAAAAGTCGTTTTCTCTTGGTCATTAGGATGAATAGGTATTTGATTATAACCCGAATACCCATCCAAGAAACAATAAAATTTCTGACCTGACAGTTTTTCGATGATCTGATCAATAAATGGCAAAGGAAAGTGATCCTTTGAAGTTGCAGCGTTTAGCTTTCGATAATCAATGCACACCCTCCAACCCGTCACGGGACGAGTTGTGATCTTTTCACCTTCCTCAGTCTCCATCACCGTTATTCCTGCTTTCTTCGGCACTGTTTGTGTGGGACTTACCCACTGACTGTCTGAGATAGGGAAGATTATCCCTGCATCCAACCACTTAAGAACTTCCTTTTTTACCACCTCCTGCATATTTGGGTTTAACCTGCGTTGTGTATCGCGAGCAGGTTTAACCTCAAGATCCGTGACTATCCTGTGCATACATACCGAGGGACTTATCCCTTTCAAATCAGCTATCATCCACCCTATTGCAGCTTTGTACTTATGAAGAACTTCCATCAAAGCTTTTTCCTGCACACCTGTCAAATCTGAAGCAATAATAACTGGCAAAGTGCCGTTAGTTCCCAAAAACGCATATTTCAAATGAGACGGTAAGGGTTTTAACTCAAGAGTCGGTGGTGACTCTAGTGAAGGTCTCGTGTTAGTATCAATGGATTTAGGTAGTGACTCATATTTATGAGTCCACGGTGGCAACCTAGAATCCATTGTACTTGCTACCGCTAATTCTACCGCTTTGACCTCTTCACACTCGACATCCTCTTCCTCACCTAAACAAAATATCTCTACTGGGTCGTCGGTTATTAGGTGAGAAGTATGCTTATCAACTAACTCATCAATCACATCTATCCTATAGCACTCATGGACATCCGGTGCGCGAAGAGAATGAAAGATGTTAATCCTCATCTTGCGGTTACCGAAGGATATGTCCATGGCACCCGTTCTACAATTAATATGAGCATTAATGGTGGCCAAGAACGGGCGTCCCAAAATTATAGTGGGTTGGGTATCTCTATTCCTAGTCTCAATATCCATAACAACAAAGTCTACCGGGTAATAGAAAACCTCCACTTTTACTATCACATCCTCTAGTATCCCCCTAGGCGTTTTAATTGATTGGTCCGCTAATTGGATAATTATGTCATTTCGTTTCATTAGGCCCAATTCAAGTCGGTCAACTAGACAAAAAGGTAAAATGTTAATGCTAGCACCTAAGTCCAATAACGCCTTTTTAACATTCACATTCCCTACGGTCACAGCTATCAATGGGGTTCCTGGATCTTTAAACTTAGGTGGAAGTGTACCCGAGACAACCGCACTTAGGTGCTCGGTTAACTCCACCTTCTTAGGCAAGTTTGCCCTTTGCTTTCTCTTTTGAGTGCAAAGGTCCTTCAAAAATTTAGCATAAGAAGGAACTTGCCTAATAGCATCAAGAAGGGGTAAATTTATTTTAACCTACTGAAAAGTTTCCCACATATCCTCTTGTTGTGGTCCCTTCTTCCCATAAGGGAATTGGTTCGGGGACTCTAGGGCCTTGGGAAATGAGACGGTTTTTGATTCCGTCTCCACTTTCTCGGTCTCATTAACAGTTGGTTCGGTCAATTTCACCCCCTCCCCATTGTTATCACTTTTACTTACCTCATCCTCATCAAGAACAATAGGAGACTTACTTGACTCCGGTTGCTTTACCTCTGTTTCTCCAACTTTATTATCATACTTTTTCCCGCTTCTCAAGGTACCTACCATATTAACACTATGACCCTTTCCTTGCTCTTTGTGATTTGGATTCAAAACCGTGTAGCTTGGAATGGTTCCCGGTTCCCGATTACCCTTACTTTCCGCAACATTACCTATCTCCTTGGCCAAAGCACCAATCGACTTATTTTGTACCTCTATCATCTTTCGCATTTCGGATATAAAAGCATCCATCTTAGCATCCGAGCTAGATGGTTGGTTGGATGAAGTACTAGTTTGGTTTTGGTTGTGGTTTTGGTTTTGGCTCTGAGGTTGGTAATTGTGTTGGTTTCGGTTGTTAGGGTAAGGATTTTGATAATTTCGTTGGAAGTTGTTCGGTGGTCTAAATTGGTTCCCTTGATTAGCATTCAGCGCGTTGTTATTACTCCAACTAAAATTTGGATGATTCCTCCAACCTGGGTTATATGTGTTAGAGTATGGATCAAACCGCCTTCCCTGAACCTCATTAACTTGTTCTTCCACCAGTTGTTGATTTACCGGTGGGATCCCATTTCTGCATCCGTATGCATAATGAGAAGGATCTCCACAAATCTCACACACTTCCTGTACCTGCGAAACATTACAAGCAAGACCCTGGTTTGGGCTGTTAAATATAAGCATTTTTAAGTCATCCAATTCTTGCTCTAAATTCCTAGATGAACTTCCCGAGTCGGATACATGGTTTACTCGGGAAGTACTAGGTTGCTTACGACTAACTGAAGCTTGGGTCTTTGACCCCTTGCTTAACTGTTCAAAGAAGGTCCACTCTTCCTCACTAGGTCGAGTTAAAAACGCCCCCCCACTAGCGGCCAAAAGAAACTGCCTGTTTTGGGAATCTAGACTATCATAAAAAACTTTTACCAATTCCCACTTGGGTATCTCATGATGTGGACACGCCCTAAGTAACTCCTTCAGACGCTCGTACGCTTCATGAAATAGTTCACCTGGTAACTGTTTAAAAGACTTAATTTGCGTACGCATATCTGAAGTTTTACTTATGGGATAGAATTCTTCTAAAAACCGTTTTTTCATTTCCGCCCAAGTATTAATACTACGGGCGGGCAAGGAGAGAAACCATCTTTTTGCTTTTTCCTTAAGTGAGTAAGGAAATAATCGGAGACGTACCTCATCATCAGTGAAACCGTTTACCTGATTAGTAGCACAAATCTCATTAAATTCGGTGATATGTTCGTATGGTTCCTCGTTAGCCATACCTCGGTAGGTTGGCAAGATCGAAATCAGTTGAGGGCGGACCTCAAATCGTCGGTTGTTTCCTCCTGCCTGTGCAGGATAAACAATGGGTGAATGATCCTCAAAATCACCCGGTTGGTAGTAGGTATCTACTCCCCTTGGTTGGTCAGCCATATCGTCGCGTTGCTCAAAAACTTCCTCTTCAGTATCGGAATCTGACTTAGGAGAGTTTGGTGGAACAATTGTATGTGACTCTAACTGTACTTGACTTGATGCTGAAGCCACTGTTGAACCCTTAAGAATTCTTGAAGCTTTTCGATTAGCTTTTGCTGATTTCTCGATTTCTAAGTCTAAAGGTTTAAGATTTTTGTCTCCCAAACTCCGAGTTTGCATACACTAACCTGAAATGAAACAAAAACAAGAACACCGAGCGTAAAACTGACAAAAATAAGAATAAACAAAACAATATTTTTGGATTTTTTATTGGTTTTATGATTTTTATGGTTTTTTGTAGTTTAACAAGAAAGCAGATAAAATAAGAGCTTGCAAATCAAGCGCACACCTCCCCGGCAGCGGCGCCAAAATTTGATCGATGTCGAAGGGTCAATCAAAAATAGCCTAATTACTCTAACTTAGCTAGGGTAAGCAGGATTCGTTCCACGGGAAGTTATGGTCAACAAGCAAGCAATTTCCAGAGTTTGTTGTTTGTGATTAACTAACTTAACTATAAAACTACTTAGATTGATTACTACTTAAATTTAAACTTAAACAAAAGTGCAATTGAAAATATTGAAATGTAAACAATGAGATTAAAGCCTTTATCCTTTCACAATCCCAATTTAGCATGCATTCATTCAAACAAGCATCATGTTTATCAATTGTTGATCAAATCTCATAGACAAGACTTCTTGAGTTCATTAATTCTATTATCTTGAGATTAAATTATGCAACCTAGACAAAGTGTCTTTATCCCTAATCTAATTAACACTAAGTTGGATCAAGAACACACTGTTAAATCACAATAATCTAACTTGCAATAACAAAGTATAGAACTTGCATTAATCAACAATCAACTTGATTCATAACATTATAATTCAAAAGTATTAAACATCACAAATCACATAATCTTGAATGAAATCATACATAACTCAATTGTTCATGGAAAGGATAAAGATTAGATTACTAGCCAAGCATGATGGTGGTGAGAATCAATAAAATCCTTGACGTTTGCATGATGATTGAACCTTGATCTTGACTTTAATCTTGAAAGAATGGTGATTTGAGTGAAGATTTTTGATGTTTTTAGGTGTTCTCTGCTGCAAAAACTGGTAGGGAAAAGTTAAAGTTCGTAACCCTAAAGACCTCCTTAAATAGGGGTTAAGAAATCTTATCCAAAAGCTAATTTTCGTCATTCCCGGATTCTGATTTTTTGTACTGGCGTAAATTACGCCTGGCTGGGCGTAATTTACGCCTTTGCATTTCCTGCTCAGCGTATTTTTACGCCTCCAAGTGATTTCTGTTCTGAGAGACATCTGAGTGCTGGCGTAAATTACGCCCAGGATGGCGTAATTTACGCCTTTGTTACTCCTGCTGAGCCTTGTTTTTCTTCCAAATCACGTCCATCTTCCACTGTCTTTCACTCAAAACTCCATTTTTGCACGTTCTTTTGCACCAACACCTTTAATACCTGTAAACACATAAAATTCCATAAAAGTATCTCCTTGTTCACTTGCGTAACGTTAATTTTGCGTATTTAGTTAGAATTAATCGTGACAATTAAGGAACGATCAGGGATGAGAATACATGCAGGTTTTATAAATGATTTACAAAATAGACACAAGTACGTGAAACTACATTCTATGGTTGAGTTATCGAAATCGAATATGCCCCTTTTTATTAAGTCTGGTAATCTAAGAATTAGGTAATCTA
This sequence comes from Rutidosis leptorrhynchoides, assembly GCF_046630445.1. Taxonomy (NCBI): domain Eukaryota; kingdom Viridiplantae; phylum Streptophyta; class Magnoliopsida; order Asterales; family Asteraceae; genus Rutidosis; species Rutidosis leptorrhynchoides. The sequence goes on from NC_092342.1 coordinate 107,789,928, forward strand.
CGTAAAGCTTTTTAAACCTTTATTTATGAAATATATAAAAATATATGAAGTCTGGTAATCTAAGAATTAGGTAATCTACGTAAAGCTTATTAAGTCTGGTAATCTAAGAATTAGGTAATCGAATATGCCCCTTCGTGAATCGCCGGTCAACTTGGGTGGTCAATTGTCTATATGAAACATATTTCAATTAATCAACTCTTAACAAGTTTGATTGCTTAACATGTTGGAAACATTTAATCATGTAAATATCAATCTCAATTAATATATATAAACATGGAAAAGTTCGGGTCACTACAGTACCTACCCGTTAAATAAATTTTGTCCCGAAATTTTAAGCTGTTGAAGGTGTTGACGAATCTTCTGGAAATAGATGCGGGTATTTCTTCTTCATCTGATCTTCATGCTCCTAGGTGAACTCGGGTCCTCTACGAGCATTCCATCGAACCTTAACAATTGGTATCTTGTTATGCATAAGTCTTTTAACCTCACGGTCCATTATTTCGACGGGTTCTTCGATGAATTGGAGTTTTTCGTTGATTTGGATTTCATCTAACGGAATAGTGAGATCTTCTTTAGCAAAACATTTCTTCAAATTCGAGACGTGGAAAGTGTTATGTACAGCCGCGAGTTGTTGAGGTAACTCAAGTCGGTAAGCTACTGGTCCGACACGATCAATAATCTTGAATGGTCCAATATACCTTGGATTTAATTTCCCTCGTTTACCAAATCGAACAACGCCTTTCCAAGGTGTAACTTTAAGCATGACCATCTCTCCAATTTCAAATTCTGTATCTTTTCTTTTAATGTCAGCGTAGCTCTTTTGTCGACTTTGGGCGGTTTTCAACCGTTGTTGAATTTGGATGATCTTCTCGGTAGTTTCTTGTATAATCTCCGGACCCGTAATCTGTCTATCCCCCACTTCACTCCAACAAATCGGAGACCTGCACTTTCTACCATAAAGTGCTTCAAACGGCGCCATCTCAATGCTTGAATGGTAGCTGTTGTTGTAGGAAAATTCTGCTAACGGTAGATGTCGATCCCAACTGTTTCCAAAATCAATAACACATGCTCGTAGCATGTCTTTAAGCGTTTGTATCGTCCTTTCGCTCTGCCCATCAGTTTGTGGATGATAGGCAGTACTCATGTCTAGACGAGTTCCTAATGCTTACTGTAATGTCTGCCAGAATCTTGAAATAAATCTGCCATCCCTATCAGAGATAATAGAGATTGGTATTCCATGTCTGGAGATGACTTCCTTCAAATACAGTCGTGCTAACTTCTCCATCTTGTCATCTTCTCTTATTGGCAGGAAGTGTGCTGATTTGGTGAGACGATCAACTATTACCCAAATAGTATCAAAACCACTTGCAGTCCTTGGCAATTTAGTGATGAAATCCATGGTAATGTTTTTCCATTTCCATTCCGGGATTTCGGGTTGTTGAAGTAGACCTGATGGTTTCTGATGCTCAGCTTTGACCTTAGAACACGTCAAACATTCTCCTACGTATTTAGCAACATCGGCTTTCATACCCGGCCACCAAAAATGTTTCTTGAGATCCTTGTACATCTTCCCCATTCCCGGATGTATTGAGTATCTGGTTTTATGAGCTTCTCTAAGTACCATTTCTCTCATATCTCCAAATTTTGGTACCCAAATCCTTTCAGCCCTATACCGGGTTCCGTCTTCCCGAATATTAAGATGCTGCTCCGATCCTTTGGGTATTTCATCCTTTAAATTTCCTTCTTTTAAAACTCCTTGTTGCGCCTCCTTTATTTGAGTAGTAAGGTTATTATGAATCATTATATTCATAGATTTTACTTGAATGGGTTCTCTGTCCTTCCTGCTCAAGGCATCGGCTACCACATTTGCCTTCCCCGGGTGGTAACGAATCTCAAAGTTGTAATCATTCAACAATTCAATCCACCTACGATGCCTCATATTCAGTTGTTGAAGACTTTTGTGGTCGGTATATATAATACTTTTGACCCCATATAAGTAGTGCCTCCAAGTCTTTAATGCAAAAACAACCGCGCCTAATTCCAAATCATGCGTCGTATAATTTTGCTCGTGAATCTTCAATTGTCTAGACGCATAAGCAATCACCTTCGTTCGTTGCATTAATACACAACCGAGACCTTGCTTTGATGCGTCACAATAAATCACAAAATCATCATTCCCTTCAGGCAATGACAATATAGGTGCCGTAGTTAGCATTTTCTTCAATAACTGAAATGCTTTCTCTTGTTCATCCTTCCATTCAAATTTCTTCCCTTTATGCGTTAATGCAGTCAAGGGTTTTGCTATTCTGGAAAAGTCTTGGATGAACCTTCTGTAGTAACCAGCTAGTCCTAAAAACTGGCGTATTTGTTTCAGAGTTTTCGGGGTTTCCCACTTTTCAACAGTTTCTATCTTTGCTGGATCCACCTTAATACCTTTTTTGTTCACTATGTGACCGAGGAATTGAACTTCTTCCAACCAAAATGCACACTTTGAAAATTTAGCGTACAATTCTTCCTTCCTCAATACTTCTAACACCTTTCTCAAATGTTCACCGTGTTCTTGGTCATTCTTTGAGTAAATAAGTATGTCATCAATGAAAACAATGACAAACTTGTCAAGGTATGATCCACACACTCGGTTCATAAGGTCCATGAACACAGCTGGTGCATTAGTTAAACCAAATGGCATGACCATAAACTCGTAATGACCGTAACGTGTTCTGAAAGCAGTCTTTGGAATATCATCTTCTTTCACCTGCATTTGATGATACCCGGAACGTAAGTCAATCTTTGAATAAACAGACGAGCCTTGTAGTTGATCAAATAAGTCATCGATTCTCGGTAGTGGGTAGCGGTTCTTGATGGTAAGTTTGTTCAACTCTCGGTAGTCGATACACAACCTGAATGTACCATCTTTCTTCTTGACAAACAAAACAGGAGCTCCCCACGGTGATGTGCTTGGTCGAATGAAACCACGCTCTAAAAGTTCTTGTAATTGGCTTTGCAGTTCTTTCATCTCGCTGGGTGCGAGTCTGTAAGGAGCACGAGCTATTGGTGCAGCTCCTTGTACAAGATCTATTTGAAATTCAACGGATCGATGTGGGGGTAATCCCGGTAATTCTTTCGGAAATACATCGGGAAATTCTTTTGCAATGGGAACATCATTGATGCTCTTTTCTTCAGTTTGTACTTTCTCGACGTGTGCTAGAACAGCATAGAAACCTTTTCTTATTAGTTTTTGTGCCTTCAAATTACTAATAAGATGTAGCTTCGTGTTGCCCTTTTCTCCGTACACCATTAAGGGTTTTCCTTTTTCTCGTATAATGCGAATTGCATTTTTGTAACAAACGATCTCTGCTTTCACTTCTTTCAACCAGTCCATACCGATTATCACATCAAAACTCCCTAACTCTATTGGTATCAAATCAATCTTAAATGTTTCGCTAACCAGTTTAATTTCTCGATTCCGACATATATTATCTGCTGAAATTAATTTACCATTTGCTAATTCGAGTAAAAATTTACTATCCAAAGGCGTCAATGGAAAACTTAATTTAGCACAAAAATCTCTACTCATATAGCTTCTATCCGCACCAGAATCAAATAAAACGTAAGCAGATTTATTGTCAATAAGAAACGTACCCGTAACAAGCTCCGGGTCTTCCTGTGCCTCTGCCGCATTAATATTGAAAACTCTTCCGCGGCCTTGTCCATTCGTGTTCTCCTGGTTCGGGCAATTTTTAATGATGTGGCCCGGTTTTCCACATTTATAACAAATTACATTGGCATAACTTGCTCCGACACTACTTGCTCCGCCATTACTCGTTCCGACACCATTTGTTCCTTTCGTTCTATTAACCCCTGGTCCGTAGACCTCACACTTCGCCGCGCTATGACCATTTCTTTTACACTTGTTGCAAAATTTGGTGCAGAACCCCGAGTGATACTTTTCATACCTTTGGCATAGCTGCTTCTGATTGTTATTGTTGTTGCGGTTATTATTGTTGTTGGGATGATTGTTGTAGTTGTTGTTGTTGTTGTTGTTGTTGTTGTTGTTGGGCCGTTTGTTGTAGTTGCGATTGATGTTGCGATTGCTGGGATAATTGTTGCGATTATTGTTTTAATTGTTGTTGTTGTTGTATTGGTGATTCTTATCACCGTTTTCCTCCCACTTTCTTTTGACTTGCTTCACATTGGTCTCTTCAGCAGTCTGTTCTTTAATCCTTTCTTCAATCTGGTTCACTAGTTTGTGAGCCATTCTACATGCCTGTTGTATGGAGGCGGGCTCGTGTGAACTTATATCTTCTTGGATTCTTTCCGGTAATCCTTTCACAAACGCGTCGATCTTCTCTTCCTCATCTTCGAATGCTCCCGGACACAATAGGCACAATTCTGTGAATCGTCTTTCGTACGTGGTAATATCAAATCCTTGGGTTCGTAACCCTCTAAGTTCTGTCTTGAGCTTATTGACCTCGATTCTGGGATGGTACTTCTCGTTCATCAAGTGCTTGAATGCTGACCACGGTAGTGCGTACGCATCATCTTGTCCCACTTGCTCTAGATAGGTATTCCACCATGTTAACGCAGAACCTGTGAAGGTATGCGTAGCGTACTTCACTTTGTCCTCTTCAGTACACTTACTTATGGCAAACACCGATTCGACCTTCTCGGTCCACCGTTTCAATCCGATCGGTCCTTCGGTTCCATCAAATTCCAAAGGTTTGCAGGCAGTGAATTCTTTGTAGGTGCATCCTACACGATTTCCTGTACTGCTAGATCCAAGGTTATTGTTGGTATGTAGCGCAGCCTGTACTGCGGCTATGTTTGAAGCTAGAAAAGTACGGAATTCCTCTTCATTCATATTCACGGTGTGTCGAGTAGTCGGTGCCATTTCCTTCAAAATAGTCAAATGGAACAAGTTAATCATACAGAATATTAAGAGTAGTTAATAGTATTTCGTAGCATAATATGAACTCATTTATAAAAGCTTTTGCTTCATATTAGCGTTTTATAAGTTTAAATTCGGGTAGTACCTACCCGTTAAGTTCATACTTAGTAGCTAATATACAATTCAACTACTACAATTCTATATGAAAAACTGATTATAATAATATATCGCGTTCAAACTTTTACACAATATTTTACAAACTTACAATACCGCTTATTTTGCATATAGCATGAAATATAGCATACAATAAATTTGATACAAGATGGTTGTGAAGATAATTCTAGCTAGTACACAAGTCGTTCAGCAAAGGCAATAAAGACACGTAATTCATACGTCCAGAAACAAGTCATGCATTCTGGTTTTACTAGGATTACTTCCCATCCTTGGTCTTGTGGAACATAACCGTTATGGCCGTTGATAAGACAGCGTGTTGTAACGTCATCAAAGGGACGAGGGTTACGTAATGTCCAACAGTCCCGTAACAATATAAAAACCTCATTTCTTATCCCAATTACCGACTCCGTCACTTGTGGGAACGTTTTGTTTAATAGTTGTAGCCCGATGTTCTTGTTCTCACTTTGGTGAGAAGCGAACATTACTAATCCGTAAGCATAACATGCTTCTTTATGTTGCATGTTAGCCGCTTTTTCTAAATCACGAAGTCCAATATTCGGATATATTGAGTCAAAATAATTTCTTAACCCATTGCGTAAAATAGCATTTGGGTTCCCCGCAATATATGCGTCAAAGTAAACACATCGTAACTTATGGATTTCCCAATGTGATATCCCCCATCTTTCGAACGAAAACCTTTTATAAACCAAGGCATTCTTGGAACGTTATTCGAATGTCTTACAAACTGATCTCGCCTTAAATAGTTGTGCCGAAGAATTCTGACCGACTCTAGACAAGATTTCATCAATCATGTCTCCGGGTAGGTCTCTTAAAATATTGGGTTGTCTATCCATTTTGTGTTTTTATACTGTAAAATAGACAAGAGTTAGATTCATAAAAAAAATACTTATTAATACAAGCAATTTTTACATATAGCATAAAGCATAAGCACACTATATTACATATATTACACCACACAAATACAACTATCTTATTCTGACTCGCTTGTTTCTTCTTCTTCGGTTTTGGTTCGTTTTGCCAAGTTTCTAGGGATATATGATGTTCCCCTAATACGAGCTGTCATTTTCCACATTGGTTTAGAAAAACCTGGTGGTTTAGAGGTTCCCGGGTCATTGTTACAACTTAAGGACTTCGGGGGTTGACGATACATATAAAGTTCATCGGGGTTAGAATTAGATTTCTCTATTTTTATGCCCTTTCCCTTATTATTTTTTTTGCCTTTTTAAATTCAGTTGGGGTAATTTCTATAACATTATCGAAATTCTCGTCGGAATCCAATTCATCGGAGAATTGGTAATCCTCCCAATATTTTGCTTCCTTGGTGGAAACACCATTGACCATAATTAACCTTGGTCGGTTGGTTGAGGATTTTTTTTTACTTAACCGTTTTATTATTTCCCCCACCGGTTCTATTTCTTCATCCGGTTCCGATTCTTCTTTAGGTTCCGATTCTTCTTCCGGTTCCGATTCTTCTTCCGGTTCCGACTCTTCTTCCGGTTCCTCTTCGGGAACTTGTGAATCAGTCCACGAATCATTCCAATATTTATTTGACTCTTCATTATTATTAGGTGAGTCAATGGGACTTGTTCTAGAGGTAGACATCTATCACATAATATCAAACGCGTTAAGAGATTAATATATCACATAATATTCACATGTTAAAAATATATAGTTTCCAACAAAATTTGTTAAGCAATCATTTTTCAAGTAAACACGGTCGAAGTCCAGACTCACTAATGCATCCTAACAAACTCGATAAGACACACTAATGCAAAATTCTGGTTCTCTAAGACCAACGCTCGGATACCAACTGAAATGTCCCGTTCTTATTGATTAAAAACGTTCCATATTAATTGATTTCGTTGCGAGGTTTTGACCTCTATATGAGACGTTTTTCAAAGACTGCATTCATTTTTAAAACAAACCATAACCTTTATTTCATAAATAAAGGTTTAAAAAGCTTTACGTAGATTATCAAATAATGATAATCTAAAATATCCTGTTTACACACGACCATTACATAATGGTTTACAATACAAATATGTTACATCGAAATCAGTTTCTTGAATGCAGTTTTTACACAATATCATACAAACATGGACTCCAAATCTTGTCCTTATTTTAGTATGCAACAGCGGAAGCTCTTAATATTCACCTGAGAATAAACATGCTTTAAACGTCAACAAAAATGTTGGTGAGTTATAGGTTTAACCTATATATATCAAATCGTAACAATAGACCACAAGATTTCATATTTCAATACACATCCCATACATAGAGATAAAAATCATTCATATGGTGAACACCTGGTAACCGACATTAACAAGATGCATATATAAGAATATCCCCATCATTCCGGGATCCTCCATCGGACATGATATAAATTTCGAAGTACTAAAGCATCCGGTACTTTGGATGGGGCTTGTTGGGCCCGATAGATCTATCTTTAGGATTCGCGTCAATTAGGGTGTATGTTCCCTAATTCTTAGATTACCAGACTTAATAAAAAGGGGCATATTCGATTTCGATAATTCAACCATAGAATGTAGTTTCACTTACTTGTGTCTATTTTGTAAATCATTTATAAAACCTGCATGTATTCTCATCCCAAAAATATTAGATTTTAAAAGTGGGACTATAACTCACTTTCACAGATTTTTACTTCGTCGAGAAGTAAGACTTGGCCACTGTTGATTCACGAACCTATAACAATATATACATATATATTAAAGTATGTTCAAAATATATTTACAACACTTTTAATATATTTTGATGTTTTAAGTTTATTAAGTCAGCTGTTCTCGTTAGTAACCTACAACTAGTTGTCCACAGTTGGATGTACAGAAATAAATCGATAAATATTATCTTGAATCAATCCACGACCCAGTGTATACGTATCTCAGTATTGATCACAACTCAAACTATATATATTTTGGAATCAACCTCAACCCTGTATAGCTAACTCCAACATTCACATATAGAGTGTCTATGGTTGTTCCGAAATATATATAGATGTGTCGACATGATAGGTCGAAACATTGTATACGTGTCTATGGTATCTCAAGATTACATAATATACAATACAAGTTGATTAAGTTATGGTTGGAATAGATTAGTTACCAATTTTCACGTAGCTAAAATGAGAAAAATTATCCAATCTTGTTTTACCCATAACTTCTTCATTTTAAATCCGTTTTGAGTGAATCAAATTGCTATGGTTTCATATTGAACTCTATTTTATGAATCTAAACAGAAAAAGTATAGGTTTATAGTCGGAAGAATAAGTTACAAGTCTTTTTTGTAAAGGTAGTCATTTCAGTCGAAAGAACGACGTCTAGATGACCATTTTAGAAAACATACTTCCACTTTGAGTTTAACCATAATTTTTGGATATAGTTTCATGTTCATAATAAAAATCATTTTCTCAGAATAACAACTTTTAAATCAAAGTTTATCATAGTTTTTAATTAACTAACCCAAAACAGCCTGCGGTGTTACTACGACGACGTAAATCCGGTTTTACGGTGTTTTTCGTGTTTCCAGGTTTTAAATCATTAAGTTAGCATATCATATAGATATAGAACATGTGTTTAGTTAATTTTAAAAGTCAAGTTAGAAGGATTAACTTTTGTTTGCGAACAAGTTTATAATTAACTAAACTATGTTCTAGTGATTACGAGTTTAAACCTTCGAATAAGATAGTTTTATATATATGAATCGAATGATGTTATGAACATCATTACTACCTCAAGTTTAGTAGTTAAACCTACTGGAAGTGACAAGAAATGATCTAGCTTCAAAGGATCTTGGATGGCTTGAAAGTTCTTGAAGTAGGATCATGACACAAAAACAAGTTCAAGTAAGATTTTTACTCGAATTAAGATAGTTTATAGTTATAGAAATTGAATCAAAGTTTGAATATGAATATTACCTTGATTAAGAAAGATAACCTACTGTATATAACAAAGGTTTCTTGATCTTAGATGATTACTTGGAATGGATTAGAAAGCTTGGAAGTAAATTAGTAAACTTGAAGGGATTTTTTGAAGTGTTCTTGAAGTGTTCTTCCTATGATGATTATAGCTTGATTCTTGAAGTGATTTTTGATGAAGATGATGATTAACTACTGGAAAAATACGTTCATAATAGTGTGTGTGTGTGTGTGTTGAGAGAGAATTAGAAAGAGAATTGAAAGTGAAATGGAGTGAATGATGAGTGGTAATTGGTGAGTGGTGAGTGGGGTTAAAAGGAGTTCTAGTTAGTTGACTAGCTCATGGTAGAAGTTAAAATTGATTAGTCATACATGACATAATCAAGAGTGGAATCCCATGCTAGTTCCTATTGGTATATACCCATAGTAAGTACGTTTTGAAGCTGTGTATAATACGGGTAAGAATACGACTAGAATTCTTGATGAAAGAAAAGAATGGGAAAGTAACTGTAACCATTTTCGTTAAGTATGAGTGTTTTGATATATGTCTTGAAGTCTTCCAAAAGTATTTTAATACATCTAAATACATGATGTGTGTCGCGAGGGGTACGAAATAGTGTTTATTTTTAATACGAAATTCGACGAAATTTTACACAAGTTTTATTATTTTTACGGATGGGAAATACCTAAACCTTGCTACAACACTTATAGGCAGTGTACCTAATCGTACTGTAGTGTAGTTTTTAGTAAGTCCGGTTCGTTCCACAGGGACGCAGTGAAGTTTAACACTATATTTTTATAAAACTATATTTTTACAAAAATATATAATATAAGTAGTATTATTATTATAAAGGGGGGTTTTTACCGTTTAATGACCGGTTTGTCGATTTTAAAACTTTAGTCGCAGTTAAAACCAAATGTAAAATATTAAAAATAAATACAAGACTTAAATTAAAGCATAAAGTAAATAACGATAATGAAATTGCGAATAATAAAAGTGCGATAAAATAAACTTGCGATAATTAAAAAGTACGATAATTAAAAGTGCAATTAAATACAATAACAATAAAAATGCGATAATTAGATGTGCAATTAAATATAAAATAAAGGAAATTAAATATGAAATAAAAGAATTATGCTTATTTAAACTTCCGTAATCATGATGTTTGACGTGTTGATTTTAGTTTTATGCCCATGGGTTAATTGTCCTTTGTCCTGGATTATTTAATATGTCCGTCTGGTTTTTGTCCATAACAGTCCATCAGTCATAAATATAAAGTGCGAGTGTCCTCGTCAAATTATTCTTATACCCGAAGTTAAATATTCCAACTAATTGGGGACTTAAACTGTAACAAGATTTTAATACTTTGTTTAGTAATTACACCAGGATGTCGACTGAGTGTAACCCAAGGTTTTAATATTTTGTTATCAATTATACCAAGTGTCCTTGTACATAATTTCACCCCTGTTTTAATTATTCTAGTGGCTATTAATCCATTCCCGTGTCCGGTTAGATGAACGATTATTCGTACATATAAATACCCCGCCCATCGTGTCCGATTGAGTGTATATGGTAATTTATAGGGACGCCCAATTGTAAATCTTTATATTAACATTAACAAACTATCATTTAGTTAAACAAATATAAAGCCCATTAATAGCCCATAGTCTAATTTCCACAAGTGTCGTTCTTTTGTCCAAACCCCAATTATGGTACAAAGCCCAATTACCCAATTTTAGTAATTAGCCCAACATCATGATTACTTCGTTTTAAATAAGCATAATAATAACTTAGCTACGAGACATTAATGTAAAAAGGTTGAACATAACTTACAATGATTAAAAATAGCGTAGCTTTACACGGACAGAATTTTGACTTACACACTCAAACGATCTCTATCATAAATCTTATTATTATCATAATTTAAAATTAAAATTAAGATTATTGTTATATCTTATTAAGTTAACATTATGATAGAGATATAGAATATAGATATTGATAATTGATATTGATAATAGATAGATGGATCGATAGAAAAATGATAGAAAAAAGGTCTCCCTATATCGATCGAATTACACAGCCTTTTATAGGCAAATTATAAATTTGAATTTTCATTTATGACCCCTGAACTATGCTCAATTAACAACTTTTTATTATTTAATATTATTCTTATTATGAATTATTTAAATATTATATTTTATTCTTGTGCATAGTTGACTCGTAATTTTTACACCGTTGCGTCGAGCGTTGAGAGTTGACTCATGTCCCGGTTCCGGATTTTCGAACGTCCTTTCGTACAATTTTATATCGTGTACTTTGCGTTTTCTAACTTGTACTCTTGTCATTTTTAGACGTTCTTCATCAATAATTTGAACCTTTTTGATTGTATCTTGTACTTTTTAGCTTTTTGGACCTTTTTGTCTTCAAATCGTCGTTTTCGCCTTTTGTCTTCGCACTTATTTAAAATAAACGAATATTACTTGAAAATGGAACAATTGCAACTAAAATCTTGTCTTTCTTGGGGGATAATGCTATGAAATATATGTTCCTTTTTAGCCTTATCAATATCCCCACACTTGAGCGTTGCTTGTCCTCAAGCAATATAGTCTTGAAATAAAAACATACAAATCACTTCTTTATTCTTCACACTTTATACATCAGTGATTTTGATATGGCGGTATAAACAATTATAGTAACGATATGGTTAAAGGTGGGTGTGTCATCCACAGTTGCCTTGGGTTTAGGTCAACGACACTTGCAATCAAATAGCCGATTTACTTTCGGTTTCCAAAGCAAAGTGCACATTTGAAAGGCGGTTTACAGTTCCACATGACTTATGAAAATTTAGATCCGTAAAGAAATTGGATCTTTATGAAAACATTTGATCTTTTGAAAATTCAAGCTAGATTTTACCCTAGACAAGTTTTCTGATTTGATCCATCATCGGTGTTGCAAAATATATTTGTGGATCAATATTTTGGCTAAAAACTTTTAGGTTCGTGTAATCCACTGCTATCCCGGTATCGGAAAGCACACATCCAGTTTACTTGTTCCGTATATTACCTTTCGGTAAACTACCATCCGGTTGTTAAGGAAAGCGATGAACAAGAAACTGTTAAGGCAATGTCTCATGACATGCATTTGTTCATGGTCTAATTACGTGTCGAATGCTAGTACTATCCTTGGTAGGAGCAATAGTAAAGATCATCCTATGATTTTTCGGTCTGGCACAAGGTCCTGTCTCCGACCATGCTATGCAACCACCGTTCTTACGGTTGACACCCGATTTGGTTCAGGTGACCTAATGAATTCCAGGTGAATTCCTAGGATTTTACGTTCAATGGTAATGAACGCATTGAAAATGGTTTTTCAGAAAACAAATCGGTTTGTAATTTTTGATCAAAATATTTTCTCGTTCAAGCTCGAGTTTAGATATCATTGAATTTCATGAGTTTGAATTCTCAATCTTTAAGGTCAATCTCAAGAATTGAGTAATATCAGTCTTAAAAGCTGATTTTTGATCTTTTAAGGAGATTATCCTTTCTGGGGATCTGATTCATTAGTCTTATCAAGCTAATTTGCACGGTGCCTCCCCATTGTACGAGATAAATCCTTCTCATGGTTAGGATAAATCTGACCACTTGGCGACCCTGTTTGATGCTGAGGTCCGTGGATTTCCTGCTGATTTTAGTGATGACTTTTCTAGATTTTTCGTCAACCTACAGCTGGTCTGGACGACAACTTCATGACCTAAATCAAGAAGCGCGTGTCTTTTTCGGAAGACTTTACTTCCTTTTAATGATGGAATTGATTCATCGTGTAGATCCATCTTTTCTTTCAAAAGTATTATAATAAATCGGGTAAAACTGATTAAAATCGTCCAAAACAAAAGTACCTGCAATAACTTTACAGAAACATGTGATAGATAGTTTTTAATTGAATAAATTGGTACATTCTCCCCACACTTAGTTTCTTTCATTGCTTTTTTTATTCTCCTTTATTCCATTTTAAATGAATTCAATCGTTTTAGGGTGTTTCTCAATTTATGTCCTTTCCGAGGTAACGATAATTTCGGCATTAACACCTAGTTTTATCGTTTATAAATATGTATAAACATGATTTTGAATTCATTTAGTTAAAAAATTTTCATAATATTTAGAAAATAAGCCAAGTATAAACCCGAGAGAATTTATAACCCTTCCCCACACTTGAGATCATGCAATGCCCTCATTTGCATGAAATCAGACTATAATTATAAATTCATGAGGGTGATTTGTTGTTTTGCGTCTTGTCGTCAAAATTAGTACCTTTTGCTGAACTTTAATGACAGTCTTTGAAAGTGCATTGTTTTACCCTGTTTTGTACATAAGATAAAATACAAACATATATATATATATATATATATATATATATATATATATATATATATATATATATATATATATATATATATATATATATTTGAAGTTTGGTTTATAACCCCACTTTTCAAAAATTTATAAAGTATAATATTTTTGGAATACTTTAAATCAATAAAATTAAAAATAATGATAACAAAATTTGTCGCCCCGCCCTCGGGTAAAGTAATTTCGGTTCAACTACCTAATCTTCAACTCACGACGAATTTTAGAAATCATTTTTTTACTTAATGAAATAAAGTAAATTTTGTTTTTAAATTCACACAAAACTTAAATTTAAAAAGCATATTAATTTCATATAAAACCTACAAAATAAAAAAAAAATCAGAATGGGGGGAGAAAACTAGTTCTTTAGTGTCTGCTAGCGGAAAAGACCAATCGGATTCCATTCTCGGAACTACACGAGAACAGAACAACTAACTCCAAACAGCATTTTCTTTTTAGAATATTTGAATCTCCTCACACTTAGGTAGCCGTGGTGTCAAAATTGTGATTAACTTCATCGTTAATTTCTCTTGGTCCATAATCAACTTGCATATCCGTGACTTTTTCTTTAAGCCATTGGTCGGATTCCTGTGTAATATCCACAATTTCAACTAGTTTCTCCTTTTCTTTAGGTGATAGATTGGATACTAACCGGTTACATAACTTAAAGTTCCCCTTGGTTCTAGCATCGCGAATCCGTTTAATAAGTTTCTTCATTGAACTATTAATAACGGGATCATTTAATTTCGTATCAACAACGGGGTTCTTTGTTATCATGTCATCATTAGGTGTTACTTCATTTTCCCCACACTTAGGCGTTTCATTATTGCTAAGTATTACCGTTGGAGTTGGTAAAACAACATGGTTCTTACCAATCGTTTTTGCTGGTTCAACGGTTTTGGTTGGTGGAGATTTAGTCTTTCGAATCATAAAGGTGATTGATTTGTCATCACTACTAAGTGTCATTCTACCATTTCTTACATCAAATAACGCCCTGGTGGACGCAAAGAATGGTCGACCTAAAATTAGAGGAATGTTTGGGTCCTCTTCTATGTTAATGACAATGAATTCGACTAGAAAGGTTAAATTGCCTACTTGAACGGGTAGGTTGTCAACAATTCCAACTGGGTGTTTAATGGTTTGATCAAAGAGTCGAACACTCATATCCGTTGGACTTAACTTACCTACTCCTAATCTCTTATATAATGAAAGAGGCATAACACTTACACTTGCACCTAAATCTGCTAGTGCATCATACATGACACAATCACTAAGTAGACAAGGAACAATAAATTCACCCGGATCACCTATCCTAGGAGGAGGTTTTGGTGGAACTGTCTTCACCGGGTTTACTTCTACTGTTTTTGTTTCTTGCACTTTTTTATTCTTCTTCTTCTTCTTTCCAGAGGTATCACAATCTTTATCACCTATTACTTGCTCATACTCAACTCCTTTTCTTGGAAACCGAAGGGGTGGTTTGTATGGTGTCACCACTGGCTTTACATACTCGGGTGGTGGTGGTGGTGGTGTAACTTCTTCATTGTTACTCACATCTAAAATCTTCCCATCTTCTGGTGCTGGTTTTTCAGAATTTGTTGACACCATATTAACATTTTCATTCCGAGGATTTACTTCAGTATTACTCGGTAGCTTTCCTTGTTTCCTTTCACTCATCAATCTAACAAGAGTACCTACTTGTTTTTCTAGATTCAAAATAGAAGCTTGTTGAGTTCTAAATGACTGATCAAACCTCTCATTCATTTGAGTTTGAGTTTCAATAAATTGTGTTTGAGATTCAACTAGCTTAAATACCACTTCTTTCAGATTTGACTTTTTCTCTTCGGTTTATTGTGGTGGTTTATACAAGCCAGGTCTTTGTTGATTGACAGTGTTGTTTTGAGTTGGTTGGTTATTCGGATCTTGTTGGTTATACGAGTTATTGTCGGGTGCTTTTGGATTGTAAAGAATGTTTTGATTTCGATTGAAGTTTGGCCTTGGTGGTTGATAATTATTTTGATAACTATTTTCCAGCCTTTGGTTCATGTAGACAACATTCTCACGTTGTTCCATCGTTTGTTCAATGTGACAGTCTTTCATTAAGTGTGGTCCACCGCATTGCTCACAACTAATTCGTATTGCGTGAATATCTTTATTCATCTTTTCCATTCGTCTCTCGAAAGCATCTATTTTTGCGGAAACGGAATCAAAGTTATGGCTAGAATCCGCTCTAGCCGCTTTAGATGAACGATATATATCTTTCTCTTGGTGCCACTCATGAGAGTGGGAGGCTGTGTTATCAATAATTTTGTAAGCTTCAGTTGCGGTTTTCTTCATAATGGAACCACCAGCTGTTATGTCGATGTCTTTTTGTGTAGCAACGTTGACACCTTGGTAGAATATTTGTACTATTTGATAAGTGTCTAAACCGTGTTGAGGACATCCTCTCAACAACTTTCCAAATCTTGTCCATGCCTCATATAGAGTTTCATTTGACTTTTGTGTGAACGTAACAATTTCTCCTTGAAGTCTCACGACTTTAGATGCCGGAAAGAATCTTTTAAGAAATTTCTCAACTAAAACATCCCATGTGTCAATCGCCCCTTCAGGTAACGATTCTAACCAATCTTTGGCTTCTCCCTTTAAAGTCCAGGGAAACAACATGAGATAGATCTGTTCATCCTCAACTTCTCGGATTTTGAATAGTGTACAGATCCTATTAAACGTACGAAGATGTTCGTTTGGATCTTCCTTCGGCACACCACTATATTGGCACTGATTAGTTACCATGTGTAGGATTTGTCCTTTGATTTCATAATCTGGCGCATTAATGTCTGGCTTAATAATGGCGTAACCTTGGCCAGTGCGCTTAGCTCTCATTCGTTCTTCCATACTTAGAGGTTCTAGATTTTCCATGATTGGATTTGTTGTATCCGAATCACTAGAGGATTCTGATTTAACGGTTTGGGGTTCAGGATCTTGGAATTGTCCTTGAATATCTTCCGGGTTCTTAGTTGTGAAATCGGGTTCAAAAGATGGATTATCGGAAATTTGAATTGGAGTACTTGGTCGACTAGATGACGATTCTAAAGAAAAATCAACGGCGGCGATATTTGTTAAACGATGTCTTGATCGAGTTACAGGTGGTGAACGTATGACCGGCGGTGAACGTCTTGCTCGGTGCATTCACTGAATATCCTATTAGTTTTTAAAAAAGGAAAGAAAAATTATATAAGTTATCCAATCAATAGACTTTTCTGATTTTGCCCACGTTTCGAATAGCCAAAAGATGCAGCAGAGGGGCAGGATTCGTTTGGTCTCAATATAATTGAGTACTGTTTGGCTCCAATAACCCGGTCCACGTACAAATCCAACTATTACTACGAACCAGAAAATTTTGATGTCTATCAATTTAACCACTTAAAATAAATTTTCGTAATTTTAAGAAATTTAGAGCAGAAGTAGAAAAAAATCTAAGTCCTAAAAACTAGAATGGCGAGAAATAAGAGAGAAAAAGAGTGCGCGTCGAAAAGTGTCGAAAAATGAAAAAGACGAAGAGTGGTTTGTAAACACGCGGTTAATCCAACCTTATAACGATCACTATCTTAAAATTAATGCTACAAATGGAGATCACTAATTGGAATTGTAATTGATACATAGGTAAACGCGTCGAAAAATAAAAATAAGAAAATAGCGCGAAAAATGGCGTCGCAAAATTCTAAAGCACCTAAAACTTGGTCTAAGGAATAAGCACTTAAGGGATTTTACGGCAAAGCCTAAAAATCTAAAAATGAAAATAACTATGGCAAAACTAAACTTAATACTAAAAGTTGTGACTGAGTCTAAAAATCTAAAGGTAATAAAACTTAAAATAATTTTTTTTTTTAGGTTTTTTTTTTTTTACGTTTTTGTATTTTTTTTTTACGTTTTTTTTTTTTTTACGTTTTTTTTTTTACGTTTTTTTTTTTTTTTTACGTTTTTATATTTTTGAAAATATAAATTAAAAATATAGCGTTTTAGTGCTCCCCGGCAGCGGCGCCAAAAACTTGATGATGTGTCGCGAGGGGTACGAAATAGTGTTTATTTTTAATACGAAATTCGACGAAATTTTACACAAGTTTTATTATTTTTACGGATGGGAAATACCTAAACTTTGCTACAACACTTATAGGCAGTGTACCTAATCGTACTGTAATGTAGTTTTAAGTAAGTCCGGTTCGTTCCACAGGGACGCAGTGAAGTTTAACACTATATTTTTATAAAACTATATTTTTACAAAAATATATAATATAAGTAGTATTATTATTATAAAGGGGGGTTTTTACCGTTTAATGACCGGTTTGTCGATTTTAAAACTTTAGTCGCAGTTAAAACCAAATGTAAAATATTAAAAATAAATACAAGACTTAAATTAAAGCATAAAGTAAATAACGATAATGAAATTGCGAATAATAAAAGTGCGATAAAATAAACTTGCGATAATTAAAAAGTACGATAATTAAAAGTGCAATTAAATACAATAACAATAAAAATGCGATAATTAGAAGTGCAATTAAATATAAAATAAAGGAAATTAAATATGAAATAAAAGAATTATGCTTATTTAAACTTCCGTAATCATGATGTTTGACGTGTTGATTTTAGTTTTATGCCCATGGGTTAATTGTCCTTTGTCCTGGATTATTTAATATGTCCGTCTGGTTTTTGTCCATAACAGTCCATCAGTCATAAATATAAAGTGCGAGTGTCCTCGTCAAATTATTCTTATACCCGAAGTTAAATATTCCAACTAATTGGGGACTTAAACTGTAACAAGATTTTAATACTTTGTTTAGTAATTACACCAGGATGTCGACTGAGTGTAACCCAAGGTTTTAATATTTTGTTATCAATTATACCAAGTGTCCTTGTACATAATTTCACCCCTGTTTTAATTATTCTAGTGGCTATTAATCCATTCCCGTGTCCGGTTAGATGAACGATTATTCGTACATATAAATACTCCGCCCATCGTGTCCGATTGAGTGTATATGGTAATTTATAGGGACGCCCAATTGTAAATCTTTATATTAACATTAACAAACTATCATTTAGTTAAACAAATATAAAGCCCATTAATAGCCCATAGTCTAATTTCCACAAGTGTCGTTCTTTTGTCCAAACCCCAATTATGGTACAAAGCCCAATTACCCAATTTTAGTAATTAGCCCAACATCATGATTACTTTGTTTTAAATAAGCATAATAATAACTTAGCTACGAGACATTAATGTAAAAAGGTTGAACATAACTTACAATGATTAAAAATAGCGTAGCGTTACACGGACAGAATTTCGACTTACACACTCAAACGATCTCTATCATAAATCTTATTATTATCATAATTTAAAATTAAAATTAAGATTATTGTTATATCTTATTAAGTTAACATTATGATAGAGATATAGAATATAGATATTGATAATTGATATTGATAATAGATAGATAGATCGATAGAAAAATGATAGAAAAAAGGTCTCCCTATATCGATCGAATTACATAGCCTTTTATAGGCAAATTATAAATTTGAATTTTCATTTATGACCCCTGAACTATGCTCAATTAACAACTTTTTATTATTTAATATTATTCTTATTATGAATTATTTAAATATTATATTTTATTCTTGTGCATAGTTGACTCGTAATTTTTACACCGTTGCGTCGAGCGTTGAGAGTTGACTCATGTCCCGGTTCCGGATTTTCGAACGTCCTTTCGTACAATTTTATATCATGTACTTTGCGTTTTCTAACTTGTACTCTTGTCATTTTAGACGTTCTTCATCAATAATTTGAACCTTTTTGATTGTATCTTGTACTTTTTAGCTTTTTGGACCTTTTTGTCTTCAAATCGTCGTTTTCGCCTTTTGTCTTCGCACTTATTTAAAATAAACGAAAATTACTTGAAAATGGAACAATTGCAACTAAAATCTTGTCTTTCTTGGGGGATAATGCTATGAAATATATGTTCCTTTTTAGCCTTATCAATACACTACATGTATATACATTTTAACTGAGTCGTTAAGTCATCGTTAGTCGTTACATGTAAGTGTTGTTTTGAAACCTTTAAGTTAACGATCTCAATTAATGTTGTTAACCCATTGTTTATTATATCTAATGAGATGTTAAATTATTATATTATCATGATATTATGATATATTAATATATCTTAATATGATATATATACATTTAAATGTCGTTACAACGATAATCGTTACATATATGTCTCGTTTCGAAATCCTTAAGTTAGTAGTCTTGTTTATATGTATATAACTCATTGTTAATATACTTATGGAGATACTTACTTATCATAATCTCATGTTAACCATATGTATATCCATATATATATCGTCATGTCGTTTTTACAAGTTTTAACGTTCGTGAATCGTCTGTCAACTTGGGTGGTCAATTGTCTATATGAAACATATTTCAATTAATCAAGTCTTAACAAGTTTGATTTCTTAACATGTTGGAAATATTTAATCATGTAAATATCAATCTCAATTAATATATATAAACATGGAAAAGTTCGGGTCACTACAGTACCTACCCGTTAAATAAATTTCGTCCCGAAATTTTAAGCTGTTGAAGGTGTTGACGAATCTTCTGGAAATAGATGCGGGTATTTCTTCTTCATCTGATCTTCACGCTCCCAGGTGAACTCGGGTCCTCTACGAGCATTCCATCGAACCTTAACAATTGGTATCTTGTTTTGCTTAAGTCTTTTAACCTCACGATCCTTTATTTCGACGGGTTCTTCGATGAATTGGAGTTTTTCGCTGATTTGGATTTCATCTAACGAAATAGTGAGATCTTCTTTAGCAAAACATTTCTTCAAATTCGAGACGTAGAAAGTGTTATGTACAGTCGCGAGTTGTTGAGGTAACTCAAGTCGGTAAGCTACTGGTCCGACACGATCAATAATCTTGAATGGTCCAATATACCTTGGATTTAATTTCCCTCGTTTACCAAATCGAACAACGCCTTTCCAAGGTGCAACTTTAAGCATGACCATCTCTCCAATTTCAAATTCTAGATCTTTTCTTTTAATGTCAGCGTAGCTCTTTTGTCGACTTTGGGCGGTTTTCAACCGTTGTTGAATTTGGATGATCTTCTCGGTAGTTTCTTGTATAATCTCCGGATCCGTAATCTGTCTATCCCCCACTTCACTCCAACAAATCGGAGACCTGCACTTTCTACCATAAAGTGCTTCAAACGGCGCCATCTCAATGCTTGAATGGTAGCTGTTGTTGTAGGAAAATTTTGCTAACGGTAGATGTCGATCCCAACTGTTTCCGAAATCAATAACACATGCTCGTAGCATGTCTTCAAGCGTTTGTATCGTCCTTTCGCTCTGCCCATCAGTTTGTGGATGATAGGCAGTACTCATGTCTAGACGAGTTCCTAATGCTTACTGTAATGTCTGCCAGAATCTTGAAATAAATCTGCCATCCCTATCAGAGATAATAGAGATTGGTATTCCATGTCTGGAGATGACTTCCTTCAAATACAGTCGTGCTAACTTCTCCATCTTGTCATCTTCTCTTATTGGTAGGAAGTGTGCTGATATGGTGAGACGATCAACTATTACCTAAATAGTATCAAAACCACTTGCAGTCCTTGGCAATTTAGTGATGAAATCCATGGTAATGTTTTCCCATTTCCATTCCGGGATTTCGGGTTGTTGAAGTAGACCTGATGGTTTCTGATGCTCAGCTTTGACCTTAGAACACGTCAAACATTCTCCTACGTATTTAGCAACATCGGCTTTCATACCCGGCCACCAAAAATGTTTCTTGAGATCCTTGTACATCTTCCCCGTTCCCGGATGTATTGAGTATCTGGTTTTATGAGCTTCTCTAAGTACCATTTCTCTCATATCTCCAAATTTTGGTACCCAAATCCTTTCAGCCCTATACCGGGTTCCGTCTTCCCGAATATTAAAATGCTGCTCCGATCCTTTGGGTATTTCATCCTTTAAATTTCATTCTTTTAAAACTCCTTGTTGCGCCTCCTTTATTTGAGTAGTAAGGTTATTATGAATCATTATATTCATAGATTTTACTCGAATGGGTTCTCTGTCCTTCCTGCTCAAGGCATCGGCTACCACATTTGCCTTTCCCGGGTGGTAACGAATCTCAAAGTCGTAATCATTCAACAATACAATCCACCTACGCTGCCTCATATTCAGTTGTTTCTGATTAAATATGTGTTGAAGACTTTTGTGGTCGGTATATATAATACTTTTGACCCCATATAAGTAGTGCCTCCAAGTCTTTAATGCAAAAACAACCGCGCCTAATTCCAAATCATGCGTCGTATAATTTTGCTCGTGAATCTTCAATTGTCTAGACACATAAGCAATCACCTTCGTTCGTTGCATTAATACACAACTGAGACCTTGCTTTGATGCGTCACAATAAATCACAAAATCATCATTCCCTTCAGGCAATGACAATATAGGTGCCGTAGTTAGCATTTTCTTCAATAACTGAAACGCTTTCTCTTGTTCATCCTTCCATTCAAATTTCTTCCCTTTATGCGTTAATGCAGTCAAGGGTTTTTCTATTCTGGAAAAGTCTTGGATGAACCTTCTGTAGTAACCAGCTAGTCCTAAAAACTGGCGTATGTGTTTCGGAGTTTTCGGGGTTTCCCACTTTTCAACAGTTTCTATCTTTGCTGGATCCACCTTAATACCTTTTTTGTTCACTATGTGACTGAGGAATTGAACTTCTTCCAACCAAAATGCACACTTTGAAAATTTAGCGTACAATTCTTCCTTCCTCAATACTTCTAACACCTTTCTCAAATGTTCACCGTGTTCTTGGTCATTCTTTGAGTAAATAAGTATGTCATCAATGAAAACAATGACAAACTTGTCAAGGTATGGTCCACACACTCGGTTCATAAGGTCCATGAACACAGCTGGTGCATTAGTTAAACTAAATGGCATGACCATAAACTCGTAATGATCGTAACGTGTTCTGAAAGCAGTCTTTGGAATATCATCTTCTTTCACCCGCATTTGATGATACCCGGAACGTAAGTCAATCTTTGAATAAACAGACGAGCCTTGTAGTTGATCAAATAAGTCGTCGATTCTCGGTAGTGGGTAGCGGTTCTTGATGGTAAGTTTGTTCAACTCTCGGTAGTCGATACACAACCTGAATGTACCATCTTTCTTCTTGACAAACAAAACAGGAGCTCCCCACGGTGATGTGCTTGGTCGAATGAAACCACGCTCTAAAAGTTTTTGTAATTGGCTTTGCAGTTCTTTCATCTCACTGGGTGCGAGTCTGTAAGGAGCACGAGCTATTGGTGCAGCTCCAGGTACAAGATCTATTTGAAATTCAACGGATCGATGTGGGGGTAATCCCGGTAATTCTTTCGGAAATACATCGGGAAATTCTTTTGCAATGGGAACATCATTGATGCTCTTTTCTTCAGTTTGTACTTTCTCGACGTGTGCTAGAACAGCATAGCAACCTTTTCTTATTAGTTTTTGTGCCTTCAAATTACTAATAAGATGTAGCTTCGTGTTGCCCTTTTCTCCGTACACCATTAAGGGGTTTCCTTTTTCTCGTATAATGCGAATTGCATTTTTGTAACAAACGATCTCTGCTTTCACTTCTTTCAACCAGTCCATACCGATTATCAAATCAAAACTCCCTAACTCTACTGGTATCAAATCAATCTTAAATGTTTCGCTAACCAGTTTAATTTCTCGATTCCGACATATATTATCTGCTGAAATTAATTTACCATTTGCAAATTCGAGTAAAAATTTACTATCCAAAGGCGTCAATGGACAACTTAATTTAGCACAAAAATCTCTACTCATATAGCTTCTATCCGCACCCGAATCAAATAAAACGTAAGCAGATTTATTGTCAAAAAGAAACGTACCCGTATCAAGCTCCGGTTCTTCCTGTACCTCTGCCGCATTAATATTGAAAACTCTTCCGCGGCCTTGTCCATTCGTGTTCTCCTGGTTCGGGCAATTTCTAATGATGTGGCCCGGTTTTCCACATTTATAACAAACTACATTGGCATAACTTGCTCCGACACTACTTGCTCCGCCATTACTCGTTCCGACACCATTTGTTCCTTTAGTTCTATTAACCCCTGGTCTGTAAACCTCACACTTCGCCGCGCTATGACCATTTCTTTTACACTTGTTGCAAAATTTGGTGCAGAACCCCGAGTGATACTTTTCACACCTTTGGCATAGCTGCTTCTGATTGTTATTGTTGTTACGGTTATTATTGTTGTTGGGATGATTGTTGTAGTTGCTGTTGTTGTTGTTGTTGTTGTTGTTGTTGTTGTTGGGCCGTTTGTTGTAGTTGCGATTGATGTTGCGATTGCTGGGATAATTGTTGCGATTATTGTTGTAATTGCTGTTGTTGTTGTATTGGTGATTCTTATCACCGTTTTCCTCCCACTTTCTTTTGACTTGCTTCACATTGGTCTCTTCAGCAGTCTGTTCTTTAATCCTTTCTTCAATCTGGTTCACTAGTTTGTGAGCCATTCTACATGCCTGTTGTATGGAGGCAGGCTCGTGTGAACTTATATCTTCTTGGATTCTTTCCGGTAATCCTTTCACAAACGCGTCGATCTTCTCTTCCTCATCTTCGAATGCTCCCGGACACAATAGGCACAATTCTGTGAATCGTCTTTCGTACGTGGTAATATCAAATCCTTGGGTTCGTAACCCTCTAAATTCTGTCTTGAGCTTATTGACCTCGATTCTGGGACGGTACTTCTCGTTCATCAAGTGCTTGAATGCTGACCACGGTATTGCGTATGCATCATCTTGTCCCACTTGCTCTAGATAGGTATTCCACCATGTTAACGCAGAACCTGTGAAGGTATGCATAGCGTACTTCACTTTGTCCTCTTCAGTACACTTACTTATGGCAAACACCGATTCGACCTTCTCGGTCCACCGTTTCAATCCGATCGGTCCTTCGGTTCCATCAAATTCCAAAGGTTTGCAGGCAGTGAATTCTTTGTAGGTGCATCCTACACGATTTCCTGTACTGCTAGATCCAAGGTTATTGTTGGTATGTAGCGCAGCCTGTACTGCGGCTATGTTTGAAGCTAGAAAAGTACGGAATTCCTCTTCATTCATATTCACGGTGTGTCGAGTAGTCGGTGCCATTTCCTTCAAAATAGTCAAATGGAACAAGTTAATCATACAGAATATTAAGAGTAGTTAATAGTATTTCGTAGCATAATATGAACTCATTTATAAAAGCTTTTTCTTCATATTAGCGTTTTATAAGTTTAAATTCGGGTAGTACCTACCTGTTAAGTTCATACTTAGTAGCTAATATACAATTCAACTACTACAATTCTATATGAAAAACTGATTATAATAATATATCGCGTTCAAACTTTTACACAATATTTTACAAACTTACAATACCGCTTATTTTACATATAGCATGAAATATAGCACACAATAAATTTGATACAAGATGGTTGTGAAGATAATTCTAGCTAGTACACAAGTCGTTTAGCAAAGGCAATAAAGACACGTAATTCATACGTCCAGAAACAAGTCATGCATTCTGGTTTTACTAGGATTACTTCCCATCATTGGTCTTGTGGAACATAACCGTTATGGCCGTTGATAAGACAGCGTGTTGTAACGTCGTCAAAGGGACGAGGGTTACGTAATGTCCAACAGTCCCGTAACAATCTAAAAACCTCATTTCTTATCCCAATTACAGACTCCGTCACTTGTGGAAACGTTTTGTTTAATAGTTGTAGCCCGATGTTCTTGTTCTCACTTTGGTGAGAAGCGAACATTACTAATCCGTAATCATAACATGCTTCTTTATGTTGCATGTTAGCCGCTTTTTCTAAATCACGAAGTCCAATATTCGGATATATTGAGTCAAAATAATTTCTTAACCCATTGCGTAAAATAGCATTTGGGTTCCCCGCAATATATGCGTCAAAGTAAACACATCGTAACTTATGGATTTCCCAATGTGATATCCCCCATCTTTCGAACGAAAGCCTTTTATAAACCAAGGCATTCTTGGAACGTTCTTCGAATGTCTTACAAACTGATCTCGCCTTAAATAGTTGTGCCGAAGAATTCTGACCGACTCTAGACAAGATTTCATCAATCATGTCTCCGGGTAGGTCTCTTAAAATATTGGGTTGTCTATCCATTTTGTGTTTTTATACTGTAAAATAGACAAGAGTTATATTCATAAAAAAAAATACTTATTAATACAAGCCATTTTTACATATAGCATAAAGCATAAGCACACTATATTACATATATTACACCACACGAATACAACTATCTTATTCCGACTCGCTTGTTTCTTCTTCTTCGGTTTTGGTTCGTTTTGCCAAGTTTCTAGGGATATATGATGTTCCCCTAATACGAGCCGTCGTTTTCCACATTGGTTTAGAAAAACCTGGTGGTTTAGAGGTTCCCGGGTCATTGTTACAACTTAAGGACTTCGGGGGTTGACGATACATATAAAGTTCATCGGGGTTAGAATTAGATTTCTCTATTTTTATGCCCTTTCCCTTATTATTTTTTTTGCCTTTTTAAATTCAGTTGGGGTAATTTCTATAACATCATCGGAATTCTCGTCGGAATCCGATTCATCGGAGAATTGGTAATCCTCCCAATATTTTGCTTCCTTGGTGGAAACACCATTGACCATAATTAACCTTGGTCGGTTGGTTGAGGATTTTCTTTTACTTAACTGTTTTATTATTTCCCCCACCGGTTCCGATTCTTCTTCCGGTTCCGATTCTTCTTCCGGTTCCGACTCTTCTTCCGGTTCCTCTTCGGGAACTTGTGAATCAGTCCACGAATCATTCCAATTTATATTTGACTCTTCATTATTATTAGGTGAGTCAATGGGACTTGTTCTAGAGGTAGACATCTATCACATAATATCAAACGCGTTAAGAGATTAATATATCACATAATATTCACATGTTAAAAATATATAGTTTCCAACAAAATTTGTTAAGCAATCATTTTTCAAGTAAACACGGTCGAAGTCCAGACTCACTAATGCATCCTAACAAACTCGATAAGACACACTAATGCAAAATTCTGGTTCTCTAAGACCAACGCTCGGATACCAACTGAAATGTCCCGTTCTTATTGATTAAAACCGTTCCATATTAATTGATTTCGTTGCGAGGTTTTGACCTCTATATGAGACGTTTTTCAAAGACTGCATTCATTTTTAAAACAAACCATAACCTTTATTTCATAAATAAAGGTTTAAAAAGCTTTACGTAGATTATCAAATAATGATAATCTAAAATATCCTGTTTACACACGACCATTACATAATGGTTTACAATACAAATATGTTACATCGAAATCAGTTTCTTGAATGCAGTTTTTACACAATATCATACAAACATGGACTCCAAATCTTGTCCTTATTTTAGTATGCAACAGCGGAAGCTCTTAATATTCACCTGAGAATAAACATGCTTTAAACATCAACAAAAATGTTGGTGAGTTATAGGTTTAACCTATATATATCAAATCGTAACAATAGACCACAAGATTTCATATTTCAATACACATCCCATACATAGAGATAAAAATCATTCATATGGTGAATACCTGGTAACCGACATTAACAAGATGCATATATAAGAATATCCCCATCATTCCGGGATCCTCCATCGGACATGATATAAATTTCGAAGTACTAAAGCATCCGGTACTTTGGATGGGGCTTGTTGGGCCCGATAGATCTATCTTTAGGATTCGCGTCAATTAGGGTGTCTGTTCCCTAATTCTTAGATTACCGGACTTAATAAAAAGGGGCATATTCGATTTCGATAATTCAACCATAGAATGTAGTTTCACTTACTTGTGTCTATTTTGTAAATCATTTATAAAACCTGCATGTATTCTCATCCCAAAAATATTAGATTTTAAAAGTGGGACTATAACTCACTTTCACAGATTTTTACTTCGTCGAGAAGTAAGACTTGGCCACTGTTGATTCACGAACCTATAACAATATATACATATATATTAAAGTATGTTCAAAATATATTTACAACACTTTTAATATATTTTGATGTTTTAAGTTTATTAAGTCAGCTGTCCTCGTTAGTAACCTACAACTAGTTGTCCACAGTTAGATGTACAGAAATAAATCGATAAATATTATCTTGAATCAATCCACGACCCAGTGTATACGTATCTCAGTATTGATCACAACTCAAACTATATATATTTTGGAATCAACCTCAACCCTGTATAGCTAACTCCAACATTCACATATAGAGTGTCTATGGTTGTTCCGAAATATATATAGATGTGTCGACATGATAGGTCGAAACATTGTATACGTGTCTATGGTATCTCAAGATTACATAATATACAATACAAGTTGATTAACTTATGGTTGGAATAGATTTGTTACCAATTTTCACGTAGCTAAAATGAGAAAAATTATCCAATCTTGTTTTACCCATAACTTCTTCATTTTAAATCCGTTTTGAGTGAATCAAATTGCTATAGTTTCATATTGAACTCTATTTTATGAATCTAAACAGAAAAAGTATAGGTTTATTGTCGGAAGAATAAGTTACAAGTTGTTTTTGTAAAGGTAGTCATTTCAGTCGAAAGAACGACGTCTAGATGACCATTTTAGAAAACATACTTCCACTTTGAGTTTAACCATAATTTTTGGATATAGTTTCATGTTCATAATAAAAATCATTTTCTCAGAATAACAACTTTTAAATCAAAGTTTATCATAGTTTTTAATTAACTAACCCAAAATAGCCCGCGGTGTTACTACGACGGCGTAAATCCGGTTTTACGGTGTTTTTCGTGTTTCCAGGTTTTAAATCATTAAGTTAGCATATCATATAGATATAGAACATGTGTTTAGTTAATTTTAAAAGTCAAGTTAGAAGGATTAACTTTTGTTTGCGAACAAGTTTAGAATTAACTAAACTATGTTCTAGTGATTACGAGTTTAAACCTTCGAATAAGATAGTTTTATATATATGAATCGAATGATGTTATGAACATCATTACTACCTCAAGTTTAGTAGGTAAACCTACTGGAAGTGACAAGAAATGATCTAGCTTCAAAGGATCTTGGATGGCTTGAAAGTTCTTGAAGTAGGATCATGACACAAAAACAAGTTCAAGTAAGATTTTTACTCGAATTAAGATAGTTTATAGTTATAGAAATTGAATCAAAGTTTGAATATGAATATTACCTTGAATAAGAAAGATAACCTACGGTATATAACAAAGGTTTCTTGATCTTAGATGATTACTTAGAATGGATTAGAAAGCTTGGAAGTAAATTAGTAAACTTGAAGGGATTTTTTGAAGTGTTCTTGAAGTGTTCTTCCTATGATGATTATAGCTTGATTCTTGAAGTGATTTTTGATGAAGATGATGATTAACTACTGGAAAAATACGTTCATAATAGTGTGTGTGTGTGTTGAGAGAGAATTAGAAAGAGAATTGGAAGTGAAATGGAGTGAATGATGAGTGGTAATTGGTGAGTGGTGAGTGGGGTTAAAAGGAGTTCTAGTTAGTTGACTAGCTCATGGTAGAAGTTAAAATTGATTAGTCATACATGACATAATCAAGAGTGGAATCCCATGCTAGTTCCTATTGGTATATACCCATAGTAAGTACGTTTTGAAGCTGTGTATAATACGGGTAAGAATACGACTAGAATTCTTGATGAAAGAAAAGAATGGGAAAGTAACTGTAACCATTTTCGTTAAGTATGAGTGTTTTGATATATGTCTTGAAGTCTTCCAAAAGTATTTTAATACATCTAAATACACTACATGTATATACATTTTAACTGAGTCGTTAAGTCATCGTTAGTCGTTACATGTAAGTGTTGTTTTGAAACCTTTAAGTTAACGATCTCAATTAATGTTGTTAACCCATTGTTTATTATATCTAATGAGATGTTAAATTATTATATTATCATGATATTATGATATATTAATATATCTTAATATGATATATATACATTTAAATGTCGTTACAACGATAATCGTTACATATATGTCTCGTTTCGAAATCCTTAAGTTAGTAGTCTTGTTTATATGTATATAACTCATTGTTAATATACTTATGGAGATACTTACTTATCATAATCTCATGTTAACCATATGTATATCCATATATATATCGTCATGTCGTTTTTACAAGTTTTAACGTTCGTGAATCGCCGGTCAACTTGGGTGGTCAATTGTCTATATGAAACATATTTCAATTAATCAAGTCTTAACAAGTTTGATTGCTTAACATGTTGGAAACATTTAATCATGTAAATATCAATCTCAATTAATATATATAAACATGGAAAAGTTCGGGTCACTACAAGTAGTGCCTCCAAGTCTTTAATGCAAAAACAACAGCGCCCAATTCCAAATCGTGAGTCATATAATTTTGCTCGTGAATCTTCAATTGTCTGGACGCATAAGCAATTACCTTCGTTCATTGCATTAATACACAACCGAGGCCTTGCTTTGAGGCATCACAATATATCACAAAATCATCATTCCCTTCAAGCAATGACAATATATGTGTTGCAGTTAACTTTTTCTTCAACAATTGAAACGCTTTCTCCTGCTCATCCTTCCATTCAAATTTCTTCCCTTTATGTGTTAATGCAGTCAAGGGTTTTGCTATTTTGGGAAAATCTTGGATGAACCTTCTGTAGTAACCAGCCAGTTTCAAAAATTGGCGTATATGCTTCAGAGTTTTCGGCGTTTCTCAATTTTCAATGGTTTCAATCTTTGACAGATCCACCTGAATACCTTCCTTGTTTACTACGTGACCGAGGAATTGAACTTCTTTCAACCAAAATGCACACTTTGAAACTTAGAGTACAATTTTTCTTTCCTCAACAATTAGAGCACTTTTCTCAAATGTTCTCCGTGCTCTTGTTCATTCTTTAAGTAAATAAGTACGTCATCGATGAAAAAAATGACAAACTTGTCAAGATATGGCCCACACACTCGGTTCATGAGGTCCATGAACACAGTTGATGTGTTAGTTAATCCAAACGGAATAATCATAAACTCAAAATGACCGTAACGCGTTTTGAAAGCAGTCTTCGGAATATCATCCTCCTTCACCCGCATTTGATGATACCCAGAATGTAAATCAGTCTTCGAATAAACTGACGAGCCTTGTAGTTGATTAAATAAGTCGTCGATTCTCGGTAGTGGGTAACGATTCTTGATGGTAAGTTTGTTCAACTCTCGGTAGTCGATACACAACCTGAATGTACCATCTTTCTTTTTGACAAACAAAACAGGAGCTCCCCACGTGATGTACTTGGTCGTATGAATCCACGCTCTAAAAGTTCTTGTAATTGGCTTTGGAGTTCCTTCATTTCGCTGGGTGTGAGTCTGTATGGAGCACTATCTATTGGTGCAGCTCCCGGTACAAGATCTATTTGAAATTCAACAGATCGTTGTGGAGGTAGTCCCGGTAATTCTTTCAAAAATACATCGGGAAATTCTTTTACGACGGGAACATCATTGATGTTCTTTTCTTCGGTTTGTACTTTCTCGACGTGTGCTAGAACAGCATAGCAACCCTTTCTTATTAGCTTTTGTGCCTTCAAATTACTAATAAGATGTAGCTTCGCGTTGCTCTTTTCTCCGTACACCATTAAGGGTTTTCCTTCTTCTCGTACAATGCGAATTGCATTTTTGTAACATACGATCTATGCCCTCTCCTTTTTCAACCAGTCTATGCCAATTATCACATCAAAACTCCCTAACTCTACTGGTATCAAGTCAATCTTAAATGTTTCGCTAACCAGTTTAATTTCTCGATTCCGACATACTTTATCTGCTGAAATTAATTTACCGTTTGCTAATTCGAGTAAAAATTTATTATTCATTGGCGTCAATGGACCAGTTAATTTAGCACAAAAATCTCTACTCATATAGCTTCTATCTGCACCTGAATCAAATAAAACATAAGCAGGTTTTTCATCCATAAGAAACGTACCCGTAACAAGCTCCGGGTCTTCCTGCGCTTCTTCCGCATTAATGTTGAAAACTCTTCCACGGCTTTGCCCATTATTATTTCCCTGGTAGGGCACGTAGTTTTGTAGTGGCCCTTCTTCCCGCATCCATAACAAATAATGTGGGCATTACTTGTTCCTTTACCCGCTGGTCCATAAACTTCGCACTTCATTGCATCATGACTCTTTCTATTACATTTGATGCATGATGCCGAACAAAAAGTAGTTGGATGGTACCCTTCACACCTTACGCACAGAATTTTATGATTTTGATTACTAGTATTGTTATTGAGATTGTTGCTGGGATTGTTGTTGGGATTGTTGTTGTTGCTGTTGGTATTGTTGTTGGGACGATTGTTGTAGTTGTTGTTGTTAGGATGGTTTTTGTTGCTTTTGTTGTTGCGGAAAATGGTGCGATTGTGGTTGTGAATGTGGTGTTGATTGTTGAAGCGATAGTTACTGTTGTTGTGTTGGTGACTCTTGTCACTATTTTCTTCCCACTTTCTCTTGATTTGTTTCATGTTGGCCTCTTCGGCCGCCTGTTCTTTAATCCTTCCCTCAATCTGATTTATGAGTTTGTGAGCCATTCGACTTGCCTTTTGTATGGAGGCGGGCTCGTGTGAACTCACATCTTCTTGAATCCTTTCTGGTAAAACTTTTACAAATGCGTCAACCTTCTCCTCTTCATCTTCGAACGCTCTTGGACACAATAGGCACAACTCTGTGAATCGTCGTTCGTACGTGGTGATGTCGAAACCTTGCATTCGTAATCCTCTAAGCTCTACCTTGAGCTTATTGACCTCATTTCTGGGACAGTACTGCTCGTTCATCAAGTGCTTGAATGCTGACCACGGTAGTGCGTAAGCAGCATCTTGTCCCACCTGCTAGAGATAGGTGTTCCACCATGTTAACGCAGTACCTGTGAAGGTATGCGTAGCGTACTTTACTTTGTATTCTTCAGTACATTTACTTATGGCAAACACCGATTCAACCTTTTGGGTCCACCGTTTTAATACGATTGGACCCTTGGTTCCATCGAATTCCAAAGGTTTACAGGCAGTGAATTCTTTGTAGGAGCATCCTACACGATTTCTTGTGGAATTAGTTTCACTGCTAGAACCAGAGTTATTGTTGTTATTTTGCATTACGGCCTGCACTGCGGCTATGTTCACAGAAAGGAAAACACGGAAGTCTTCCTCACTCATGTTCAAGTTCTGACGAGTCGTCGGTGCCATTTCCTTCAAAAATAGCTAAAAGAATTGAGTTAATCATATAGAATTTAAGAGTAGTCAATAGTATTTCGTAGCATAATATGAACTTATTTATAAAAGCTTTTTCTTCATATTAGCGTTTTATAGTTTTAATTCGGGTAGTACCTACCCGTTAAGTTCATACTTAGTAGCTACTATACAATTCAACTACTACGATTCTATATGAAAAACTAAATACAAATAATATTTCGCGTTCAAACTTTTATACAATATTTTTACAAATTTACAATACCGCTATTTTACATATAGCATGAAGTATAGCACACAATAATTTTGATACAAGGCAGTTGCAAAGACAATTCTAGTTAATACGCAAGTCGTTCAGCAAAGGCAATAAAGACACGTAATTCATAAGTCAAGAAACAAGTCATGCATTCGGGTTTTACTAGTATTATTTCCCATCCTTGGTCTTGTGGAAAATAACCGTTGTGACCGTTGGCTAGAAAGCATGTTGTAACGTCGTCAAAAGGACGAGGGTTACGTAATGCCCAACAGCCCCGTAACAATCTAAAAACCTTGTTTCTCACCCCAACTACTGCATCCATCACTTGTGGGAATGTTTTATTTAACAGTTGTAATCCGATGTTCTTTTTCTCAATTTGGTGAGAAGCGAACATCACTAACCCGTAAACATAACATGCTTCTCTAAGTTGCATGTTGGAAGCTCTTTCTAATGAACGAAGTCCTATGTTGGGATATGTGGAGTCAAAATAGGCTCTTAACACGTAGCTTAAAATTGCATTTGGGTTCCCCGCATTTAATGCTTTAAAGTAAACATGGCGTAACTTAAAGTCTCCCCAATGTGATATACCCCATCTTTCAAAGGAAAGTCTTTTATAAACTAAGGCATGCTTGGAACGTCTTTCAAATGTTTGACAAACTAATTTTGTCATAAATAATTGTGCCGAAGAATTCTGACCGACTCTAGATAAGATTTTATCAATCATGTCCCCGGGTAGGTCTTCTATAATATTCGGTTGTCTATCCTTAACGTCCATTGTGTGTTTTTATACTGTAAAACAGACGATGATTAGATTCGTAAAAGATAATTAACAAATAATACAAGCAATTTTTACATATAACATAAAGATACAAGCACCCTACAATACATATATTACATAACATGCTTACAACTCTTTATTCCGACTCACTAGTTTCTTCCTCTTCGGACTTGGTTCGTTCGCTAATTTCCTAGGGATATATGGTGCTCCCCTAATACGAGCCGTTCTTTTCACAAATGGTCTAGTAAAATCTGGTGGCATAGATGTTCCTGGGTTATAGCTAAAACTTAAGAAATACGGGTGTTGACAGTATTTTCCATCGGGATATTTCATGTTAACATAAAGTTCCTCGAGGTTGGAATTAGGTTTCTCTATTTTGATGCATTTTCCCTTATTATTTTCTTTTGCCTTTTCAAATTGGGTCGGGGTAATTTCTAGAACATCATCGGAATCTTCATCGGGATCCGATTCATCAAAAAATTGGTAATCTTCCCAATATTTTGCTTCCTCGGCGGAAACACCATTGACCATTATTAATTTTGGTCCATTAGTTGAGGGTTTTCTTTTATTTATCTGTTTTTCAGTGGTTCCTAATATTTCCTCCTCCGGAACCTCTTCTTCCGGTTCCTCTTCGGGAATTTGCGAATCTTCCCAATATATATTCGACTCTTCATTATTATTAGGTGAGTCGATGGGATTTGTACTAGAGATAGACATATATCACACAATATCAAACACGTTAAGAGATTAATATATCACATAATATTTACATGTTAACAATTTGTAGTTTCCAACAAAAAGTGTTAAGCAATCGTTTTTTAAAGAAAATACGGTCGAAGTCCAGACTCACTAATGCATCCTAACAAACTCGATAAGACACACTAATGCAAATTTCTGGTTCTCTAAGACCAACGCTCGGATACCAACTGAAATGTCCCGTTCATATCGATTATAAACGTTCCATATTAATTGATTTCGTTGCGAGGTTTTGACCTCTATATGAGACGTTTTCAAAGACTGCATTCATTTTTAAAATAAACCATAACCTTTATTTTATCGATAAAGGTTTAAAACATTACGAAGATTATCAAATAATGATAATCTAAAATATAGCGTTCTCACACGAACATTACATAATGGTTTACAATAATATTACACAACAATTTAAGTCTTCGAATGCAGTTTTTAAACAGTATTATACAAGCATGATAACTCTGATTCTTGTCTTTAAATTAGCATGCAACAGCGGAAGCTCTTAATAATCACCTGAGAATAAACATACTTAAAACGTCAACAAAAATGTTGGTGAGTTATAGGTTTAACCTATATATTATCAAATCATAATAATAGACCACAAGATTTTATTTTTTCCATAAATATACATCTCATATCAGGCATTTCGCAAACTGCATAGAGATAAAATTCATTCATATGTTGAACACCTGGTAACCGACCTTAACAGGATGCATATAGAATATCCCCATCATTCCGGGACTCTCATCGGATATGATAAATCGAAGTACTAAAGCATCCGTAACTCGAATGAGGCTTGTTGGGTCAAATAGATCTATCTTTAGAATTCACGTCAATTAGGGGTCATTTCCCTAATTCTTAGGCTACCAAGCTAAAAAGAGGCATATTCAGTTCGATAATTCAACATAGAAAGTAGTTTCGATTACTTGTGTCTATTTTGTAAAACATTTATAAACTGCATGTATTCTCATCCCAAAAATAATAGATTTTAAAATTGGGACTATAACTCACTTTCACAGATTTTTACTTTACCGGAAATAAGACTTGGCCACTGGTCGATTCACGAACCTACAAAAAATATGTACATATATATCAAAGTATGATTGAATATATTCACAACATTTTTTATTACATTTTAATGATTTAAGTTTGTTAAGTTAGCTGTCCAACGTTAGTAATCTACAACTAGTTGTCCACAGTTAGTAGTACAGAAATAAATCAATATATATTATCTCGAATCAATCCATGACCCAGTGTATACAAGTCTCAGGCTAGATCACAACTCAAAGTATATATTATTTTAGAATCAACCTCAACCCTGTATAGCGAACTCGAGCATTACAGCATATAGGGTATCTATGGTTGTTCCAAATAATATATATAGATGGCGTCGATATGATATGTCAAAATATTGTATACGTGTCAATGGTCTATCAAGGTTACATAATATATGTTAGAATACATGTATAATACAATATAAGTTATATAGGATGTGGTTAGCATAGATTTTTGTAATTTCATTCCGTAGTCAAATTAACCATTTTTAACCAATTTTGTTTTACCCATAACTTCTTCGTTTTAAATTCGTTTTGAGTGAATCAAATTGCTATGGTTTCATATTGAACTGAAATTTATGAAACTAAATAGAAAAAGTATAAGTTTATAGTCAGAAATATAAGTTACAAGTCGTTTTTGTAAGAGGTAGTCATATCAGTCGAAATAACGACGTCTTGATGACCATTTTGAAAAACATACTTCCACTTTGAGTTTAACCATGATTTTTGGATATAGTTTCATGTTCATAAGAAAAATCATTTTCCCAGAAGAACAACTTTTAAATCAAATTTTATCATAGTTTTTAATTATCTAACCCAAAACAACCCGCGGTTTTACTACGACGGCGTATGTCCGGTTTTGCGGTGTTCTTCGTGTTTCCAGGTTTTAAATCATTAAGTTAGCATATCATATAGATATATAACATGTGTTTAGTTGATTTTAAAAGTCAAGTTAGAAGGATTAACTTTGTTTGTGAACAAGTTTAGAATTAACTAAACTATGTCCTAGTGATTACATGTTATAATCTTTGAATATGATAGTTTTATATATATGAATCGAATGATGTTATGAACATCATTACTACCTCAAGTTTAGTAGGTAAACCTACTGAAAATGACAAGAAATTATCTAGAGCTTCAAAGGATCTTGGATGGCTTGAAAGTTCTTGAAGTAGAATCATGACACAAAAACAATTTCAAGTAAGATTACTACTCGAATTAAGATAGTTATAGTTATCAAATCGAATCAAAGTTTGAATATGAGTATTACCTTGATTTAGAAAGATAACCTACTGTAAATAATAAGGATTTCTTGAGGTTAGATGATCACTTCAAATGGATTTGCAAGATTGAAAGTAAACTAGCAAACTTGAAAGGATTTTCAAAGTGTTCTTGAAGTGTTCTTCCTCTGATGATTATAGCTTGATTCTTAAAGTAATTTTTGATGAAGATGATGATTAGTTTACTGGAAATTTCGTTCTTGAGAGTGTGTGTGTGTGTGTATGTGTGTGTGTGTGTGTGTTTAGAGAGAATTAGAAAGGGAATTGGAAGTGAAATGGAGTGGGTGGTGAGTGGTGAAGGGTGAGTGGGGTTAAAAGGAGTTCTTGTTTTTGTTTCCTTACTCATAAGTCATTCTAGTTGTCTAATTGTTGGTTCCATATGTTTGTTGACTCATCAAGGGCTACTAACAGCTGAATTATTATGTGTGTATACCAATAATATATACATCTAGAAGCTGTGTATTGTACGAGTACGAATACGGGTGCATACGAGTAGAATTTTTGATGAAAATGAATGGAAATGTATTTGTAACCATTTTTGTTAAGTAGAAGTATTTTGATATGTGTCTTGAAGTCTTTCAAAAGTGCATTAATATATCTTAATACACTACATGTATATACATTTTAACTGAGTCGTTAAGTCATCGTTAGTCGTTACATGTAAGTGTTGTTTCGAAACCTTTAACTTAATGATCCTGTTAAATGTAATTAATCCATTGTGTATTATATCAAATGAGATGTTAAATTATTATATTATCATGATAACATGGTGTATGAATATATCTTAATACGATATATATATATATATATATATATATATATATATATATATATATATATATATATATATATATATATATATATATATATATATATATATATATATATATATATATATATATATATATATATATATATATTAAAAAGTTGTTACAAAAAAAATCGTTACATATATAACTCGTTTCGAAACACTTAAGTTAGTAGTCTTGTTTTACATATGTAGTTCATTGTTAACACACTTAATGATATATTTAATTATCATTTTATCATGTTATACATAATGTATCAATATCTTAATATGATTCATATGTATTTAGTAAGACGTTGTTATAACGAAAATCGTTATATATATCGTTTTGAGTTTCTTAATTCAATAGTCTCATTTTTATGTATATAACTCATTGTTAATATACTTAGTGAGATACTTACTTATAAAAATCTCATGTTAACTATATATATATATATATATATATATATATATATATATATATATATATATATATATATATATATATATATATATATATATATATATATATATATATATATATATATCATGTAGTTTTTACAAGTTTTTAACGTTCTTGAATCGCCGGTCAACTTGGGTGGTCAATTGTCTACATGAAACTCATTTCAAATAATCAAGTCTTAACAAGTTTGATTGCTTAACATGTTGGAAACATTTAATCATGCAAATATAGTTTTCAATTAATATATAAACATAAAAAATTTCGGGTCACTACAAATATACTTAGCTTCTCCAAGATCTTTCATGGCAAAGCATTTTCCAAGCCAAGATTTGACATCTTGCAAAGTAGGACTGTTATTTTCAATAAGTAGTATGTCATCAACATACAAAATTAAGAAGACAACTTTGCTCCCACTAGCTCTAATGTAAACACAGGAATCATCTCCATTTTGAGAAAAACCAAACTCTTTAATTTTCTCATCAAACTTAAGATTTCAGCTTCTGGATGCTTGCTTTAATCCATAAATGGATTTTAGAAGCTTGCATGCTTTATTAGGATGTTTGGGATTTACAAACCCTTCCGGCTGAACCATATATGCGTCCTCGCTTAGGTCGCCATTTAGGAAGGTGGTTTTGACATCCATTTGCTATATTTCATAATCTTGAAAAGCAGCTATGGCAATAAGTATCCTAATCGATTTAATGCTCGCGACTGGTGAAAAAGTTTCCTCAAAATCAATTCCTTGAGTTTGAGTATAACCTTTTGCCACTAACCGAGCCTTAAAAGTATTTACATTACCGTCCATGTCAGTCTTCTTCTTGAAGACCCATTTACTCCCCACTGTCTTGCAATTGGGTGGAAGATCAATCAAGTCCCATACTTGATTATATTTCATGGACTGCATATCTGCCTTCATAGCATCTCGCCATTTGTCAGATTCTGGATCTGACATGGCTTCACCGTAGCTAGAGGGTTCATCATAATTGAAACATCCCGTCATAAAAATCCATGACGACCAACGTTTACTCGGTCCCATAACCTTGATCGAAAACTCTATATGAACATTTTAAACAACCATTGTATTCATTTATTTAAATGGACTACCCAAAAAGGAAGTCCAAACATTTAAAAAGTCTTAAAGACAACCAAAAGAAATAAACGTTGGCTCCAACGTCAACCAACAACCATAATAGCCGAATGTATGAAAACTGAATGCATTATTATACATGTTTAAATAAAAATCTGCGACACAATATGCAGACTCTCTAACCAGTGGGCACAAATAATCAATCATCACCTGAGAATAACACATGCGAGTAAAAGTCAACAAAAATATTGAGAGAATTATAGGTTTAGTATAACAACTGTATAAAATTAGACCACAAGATTTAATATTAAGAAACATCTTAAAAATATTATTACAGATCACTTAGCAACTTAACTTGTCTCATTTTATTTACCCTTGCAATATATAATATACACAGAAACATGTGTATCTTCTAACGAAGTACTAGACATTCCGTTAAAAACTAGCGCGACTAGCACGGAATGGGGCGGCTAGGCCCGATAGATCTATCCATAGGATTCGCGTTTACCAGCAAGAACCAGTAATTAAAAGTTACCAAATTAGGGAATATTTGTGTTTCAACTCACAATGAATAATTTACCATGAATTGGCACTTGTGTCTAATAGGTAAAATAAAAAGCATGTATTCTCATCCCAAAATATTTAAAACATTAGAAAAAGGTGGGACTATAACTCACCTTGAGTGCACAGTAATGGATCACGCGTACACAAATAATATAGGATCAAGGATGATCAAGACTCCAACCTATATACGAGAATATGTCAATAAAAGTCTATCTTAGGTCGGGTTAATGCATGATAGTCCTAGTGACTAGGTTTACATATATTAAATTGTTTCCTTTTCTTGTAACCATGTATATACTTTAAAGACTAAATAAGTAATTCATAAAATAGCAAATTCCTTCCACTGAATGACGATTCGTTTATCTTTCAATGAGTATACATATTTTAACTGTTGACATTTCATATAGGGTTAACTCAAAAAGGGGATTTTTCATACATTTAATTTTTGTAACATAACATGTACCAAAGGTGTGAAGTGTAGGAATTAATTATCATCTTCTTGTTTTTGATATTCCTACGTATACCTAAAACAAGCAGAGACTTCTAAAGTCCCTTCCCTTAAATTTTTCATCATAGCTTGTATATGTAATTTATTTACACTAATTCAAATCATCACCTTTAATTCTAAAGTTCTACTAATTAACGTAGTATTTTAAATTGGTAAGTGAATCTAACATATGAGAATTAATTCCATTTATATAATCAAGATATACGTACTAAAAGATTAACAATGCTTAAAAACATATATGTATTCGAATTTGGTAAATGTTTACCTTAAAAGAAGACCGAATTACGATCGTAAAGCACTTCTTCAATTTTTGTCACTCCTATGGTTGTGAACTTCTAACTTGGTAACTTCTTTATGTGATTGAATTAGTTTTGGATGAAGAAGTTGGGTGAAACAATTTATAAAAATGAGTTTGGCAATTGAAAAATGTAGTGAGAGGTAGTTCCTTATAACTTGATGTTTAAGCTCAAAAATCCTAATATATTTGGGGTTGGAGGTTACGTGTATTTTGACACCATCTAACTTTCAATCTCTAGCTTATCTTGAGTTTAAAATTTTCAAAGTGTCTAGCTGTACTTTTCATTTTTATGCGTTTAGATAGTATTAGAGATATTATTATTATCACAATTATTAAAGTCATTATTCTCCTTTAGAATAACTACTCATAAGATAACAAAAGCATATTACAACTATTTAAGCTTAGTGACTTATTAAAGTGGGAGATATTAAATAATTCACTTTTTGCCACAAATATTTATTATTATTATTTTTACATGGATTCGTAATCACACATCGAGATGCATCGGTTTAAGGAATTGAGACAAGGATGCAAACAATAAAACTGCGTACTAGAAATAAAAATTCTAGAAAATTATGTCCATATCACGATCTCAATCAATTTGATATTATAATATTTAATTAATTTATTTAAGTAACTAATACTTTTAACTAAAGTAGATGACCAAATCCTCTATATGTTACCTGCTACATCTCCGATTAGGATGTTTTGGTCGTTTATTTATTTTAATTACATACTTATATTTACATCACTATCTTGCTTGAATTTAACTTATAGGATCAAGTTCATATAATAGTTAAAGGGTGTGTGTTAGTTGACTAACTCAAATTAGTCCAGGAATATGTTAGTTACCATTTGAATTTTGTATTCTCATTGTTGATGAATTCCCTTTTTTATATATAATGATAAAAAGATCTTGCTAGTATATGTGCCATAAATGACGGGATTGGTTGTTTATATTTGACCATATCTCCTCATTTAAATTCGTTTAATATTCCATGCTAGTTGTGACCAAAATTTTAATAAACGGACTCAATACTACAAGTAACATAGACATATGAAATGTGACACATGAACTGCATCAAAAATGTTAAATACGGATGATGCGAATTATACAAGAAATTTATGTAACTTATATAGTTCCAAAATATATATATTTTTATAATTTCTCCGAAAGATTAAATGTAACGCGATTAAATTACGGGAGAAGGATAAGGATCCACGAAATAAAATATAGAAATTTTTTATTAAATCCATATGACATTGGAATGTCTTATAAAAATAATTCGGATTTAGAAATCACAAAAATATGATCGTTGGTTTAGAAACTTAACTGAGACGATTCTTTGAATAAAAACATTATACGTAGGAACGTAATAACACATATTTACACATTTCCATCCAATAAATAATATTGGAATATTATTTAAATTATTTAGAATATAATAAATCATATAGAAATGACATGGCAAAGATATCAGTTAACGAAAGTTAAATATTTAATAGAAAAAGATAACGGAAAAATTAGGGTCATGATAGTACCTTCCCGTTAAAGAAATTTCGTCCCGAAATTTAAGCAGGTGCAGGGGTTGACTCGTCATTTGGGAACAAATGCGGGTATTTCTGCTTCATCTGATCTTCACCCTCCCAAGTGAACTCGGGTTCGCGTCTAGCATTCCATCTAACTCGGACAATTGGAATCTTACTCTGCTTGAGTGTCTTAACCTCTCAATCCATAATCTCGACAGGTTCCTCAATAAATTGGAGTTGTTTATCAACATGAAGTTCATCAAGAGGAATGGTCTCATCGGCCTCGGCCAAACACTTCTTCAAATTAGACACATGAAAAACGTCATGAACAGTGCTAAGTTCTCGTGGCAATTTCAAACGATAAGCCACGGGTCCAACTCTCTCAGTAATCTCAAACGGTCTAACAAATCAAGGACTTAACTTTCCCCTCTTACCAAATCGTACCACACCTTTCCAAGGTGATACCTTCAACATGACATGATCACCAACTTGAAATTCTATATCTTTCCTTCTCTTATTGGCATAACTCTTTTGCCGACTTCTGGCGGTTCTCAATCTTTCTTTAATATGTACGATCTTCTCGGTAGTCTCATGAATAATTTCTGGGCCTGTGAGTTGAGCATCCCCAACCTCATTCCAACAGATAGGAGACCTACACTTTCTACCATACGGAGCTTCAAACGATGCGGCTTTAATACTTGCATGAAAACTGTTATTATAAGAAAATTCAGCTAGTGGCAAATATCTATCCCACCCGTTACCAAAATCAATGACGCACACTCGTAACATGTCTTTCAACATTTGAATGGTCCTTTCACTCTGACCATCCGTGTGCGGATGATAAGTGGTGCTCATATCCAACTTAGTTCCCAAAGCTTCCTGTAAGGATTGCCAAAACCTCGATATAAATCGACTGTCTCGGTCTGAAATAATAGATACAGGAACACCATGTCTTGAAACAATTTAGTTCAAATACAAACGAGTAAGCTTCTCCATCGAATCTGTTTCCTTAATCGGCAAGAAATGAGCTGACTTTGTGAGTCGGTCAACAATCACCCAAATGGTATCATAACCACCCACAATTATCAGCAACTTCGTAATAAAGTTCATCGTAATACCTTCCCACTTCCACTCGGGAATCTCAGGTTGCACCAAAAGTCCAGATGGTTTCTTTTGTTCAGCTTTAACCTTAGCACAGGTAAAACACTTAGCCACATATGTAGCAACATCAGCTTTCAAATTAGGCCACCAATACAGCTCCATAAGATCATGATACATTTTTCCTAAACCAGGATGAATAGAGTACCTAGACTTATGAGCCTCATCTAAAACAAGTTGTCGTAGATCACCAAACTTTGAAACCCAAAAGCGTCCTGCAAAATACCGAGTACCATCGAGTCGTACCTCAAACTTCTTAGCCATACCTCTGACTTTCTCGTTCACAAAATTCTCCTCCTTCAAGGCTTCTTGTTCTGCCTTAAGAATCTTCCTAGCGAGGTTAGTTCGGATTGTCATATTCATGGCCCTAAACCTGCGAGGTTCAGCCCTTTCTTTACGACTTAACTCATCGGCCATAACATTAGCCTTCCCTGGATGATATAAAAGTTCACAATCATAATCATTCAACATCTTGACCCACCTACGCTGCCTCATATTCAACTGTTTCTGATCAAGGATATGTTGAAGACTTTTGTGATTAGTGTACACTGTACTTTTGACCCCATAAAGATAATGTCTCCAAATCTTAAGCGCAAATACAACAGCCCCCAACTCTAAATCATGGGTTGTATAATGCTGTTCATGGATCTTCAACTGAGGTGACACGTACGCAATGACTTTCTTTCACTGCATCAAAACACAGCCAAAGCCCTAACGCGATGCATCACAATAAACAACAAAATCATCATTACCCTCAGGTAGTGATAATATTGGAGCGGTAGTCAACTTCTTCTTCAGAGTTTGAAAAGCAGTCTCTTGTTCATCCTTCCACTCATACTTCTTCCCCTTGTGCATTAAATCAGTCAGAGGTTTCGCTATACGAGAGAAATCTTGAATGAATCTTCTAAAGTAACCTGCCAACCCTAGAAACTGACGAATCTGTGTAGGAGTCTTTGGAATTTCCCACTTCTCAATTGCCTCAATCTTGGCAGGATCATCTTGTATTCCCTGTTTACTAACAACATGTCCAAGGAATTGAACTTCTCTTAACCAGAAATCACACTTAGAGAACTTAGCG
Organism: Rutidosis leptorrhynchoides; assembly: GCF_046630445.1. Classification (NCBI taxonomy): domain Eukaryota; kingdom Viridiplantae; phylum Streptophyta; class Magnoliopsida; order Asterales; family Asteraceae; genus Rutidosis; species Rutidosis leptorrhynchoides. Next base: position 107,834,257 of record NC_092342.1, read on the forward strand.
TACAACTCTTCTTTCCTCAACAAATCAAGTACCAACTTCAAATGTTCTTCGTGTTCTTCATCACTCTTGGAATAAATAAGAATGTTGTCGATTAAAATAATAACGAATTTGTCCAGATAGGGTCTACACACACGGTTCATAAGGTCCATGAACACAGCAGGTGCATTTGTCAATCCGAACAGCATAACAAGGAATTTGTAGTGACCATAACGGGTGCGGAAAGCGGTTTTCGAAATATCAGATTCTTTAACACGCAGTTGATGATAACCGGAACGAAGATCGATCTTAGAATAAGCAGACGAACCTTGAAGCTGATCGAACATATCATCAATTCTAGGAAGAGGGTAACGGTTTTTAACAGTAAGCTTGTTCAATTTACGATAATCAATACACAAACGAAACGAACCATCTTTCTTTTAGACAAACAGAACAGGAGCTCCCCATGGGGAAGAGCTGGGACGAATGAAACCTTTCTCCAATAAATCTTGAAGTTGACTTGCAAGTTCTTAGAGTTCGGATGGAGCAAGTCTATAAGGCACACGGGCTACAGGAGTAGCACCCGGTGCTAGATCAATTTGAAACTCGACCGCTCGGTGCGGTAGAATTTCGGGTAAATCTTCAGGAAACACTTCGAGAAAGTCGCAGACGATTGCTACGTCACTCAACTGTCTTTCTTTCAGACCAGGTTTACTTACGTGAGTAAGAATAGCATGAGACCCTTTCCTGAGATACTTCTAAACTTTCAAACAGCTAATGAAGTTCAACTGCTTGAACTTCCTATCACCATAGATCATTAACGGTTCTCTATCTACTTGAGGAATATGAATAGCCTTCTCATAGCAAACAATCTCAGCTCGATTCTTAGATAGCCAATCCATACCAATGATTACATCAAAACTTCCTAACTCAATAGGTATCAAGTCTAATTCAAAACTTCTATCACCCAAAGTTATACTACAATTACGATACACTTTTTCAGCCTTAAGTAATTTACCACTAGCTACCTCTACAGTATACTTTCTGTCTAAGGTAGATAATGGAGTGATGATTTTAGGACTTAGTTTGCTAGACACAAAACATAAATCCGCACCAGAATCAAATAGAACATGAAGTAGGAAATTATTGACTGAAAACGTACCAGTAACCAACTCAGGATCCTCTTCCGTATCTCTGACATTAACGTTGAACGCTCTACCACACGCGTTCCCACCATTTTTCTTCTTATCCGGGCACGAACTGTAGTGACCCGAACTTTTCCATGTTTATATATATTAATTGAGATTGATGTTTACATGATTAAATGTTTCCAACATGTTAAGCAATCAAACTTGTTAAGACTTGATTAATTGAAATAGGTTTCATATAGACAATTGACCACCCAAGTTGACCGGTGATTCACGAACGTTAAAACTTGTAAAAAAAAAAAACTAAATGATGACATATATATATGGTTATATATATAGTTAACATGATATTATGATAAGTAAACATATCATTAATTATATTAACAATGAACTACATATGTAAAAACAAGACTACTAACTTAATGATTTTGAAACGAGACATAAATGTAACGTTTATCGTTGTAACGACATTTAATGTATATATATCATATTAAGAGATATTCGTACATCATAATATCATGATAATATAATAATTTAAAATCTCTTTTGTTATTATAAACATTGGGTTAACAACATTTAACAAGATCGTTAACCTAAAGGTTTCAAAACAACACTTACATGTAACGACTAACGATGACTTAACGACTCAGTTAAAATGTATATACATGTAGTGTTTTAATATGTATTTATACACTTTTGAAAGACTTCAATACACTTATCAAAATACTTCTACTTAACAAAAATGCTTACAATTACATTCTCGTTCAGTTTCATCAACAATTCTACTCGTATGCACCCGTATTCGTACTCGTACAATACACAGCTTTTAGATGTATGTACTATTGGTATATACACTCCAATGATCAGCTCTTAGCAGCCCATGTGAGTCACCTAACACATGTGGGAACCATCATTTGGCAACTAGCATGAAATATCTCATAAGATTACAAAAATATGAGTAATCATTCATGACTTATTTACATGAAAACAAAATTACATATCCTTTATATCTAATCCATACACCAACGACCAAAAACACCTACAAACACTTTCATTCTTCAATTTTCTTCATCTAATTGAACTCTCTCAAGTTCTATCTTCAAGTTCTAAGTGTTCTTCATAAATTCCAAAAGTTCTAGTTTCATAAAATCAAGAATACTTTCAAGTTTGCTAGCTCACTTCCAATATTGTAAGGTGATCATCCAACCTCAAGAAATCTTTGTTTCTTACAGTAGGTTATCATTCTAATACAAGGTAATAATCATATTCAAACTTTGGTTCAATTTCTATAACTATAACAATCTTATTTCAAGTGATGATCTTACTTGAACTTGTTTTCGTGTCATGATTTTGCTTCAAGAACTTTGAGCCATCCAAGGATCCATTGAAGCTAGATCCATTTTTCTCTTTTCCAGTAGGTTCATCCAAGGAACTTAAGGTAGTAATGATGTTCATAACATCATTCGATTCATACATATAAAGCTATCTTATTCGAAGGTTTAAACTTGTAATCACTAGAACATAGTTTAGTTAATTCTAAACTTGTTCGCAAACAAAAGTTAATCCTTCTAACTTGACTTTTAAAATCAACTAAACACATGTTCTATATCTATATGATATGCTAACTTAATGATTTAAAACCTGGAAACACGAAAAACACCGTAAAACCGGATTTACGCCGTTGTAGTAACACCGCGGGCTGTTTTGGGTTAGTTAATTAAAAACTATGATAAACTTTGATTTAAAAGTTGTTATTCTGAGAAAATGATTTTTATTATGAACATGAAACTATATCCAAAAATTATGGTTAAACTCAAAGTGGAAGTATGTTTTCTAAAATGGTCATCTAGACGTCGTTCTTTCGACTGAAATGACTACCTTTACAAAAACGACTTGTAACTTATTTTTCCGACTAGAAACCTATATTTTTTTTGTTTAGATTCATTAAATAGAGTTCAATATGAAACCATAGCAATTTGATTCACTCAAAACGGATTTAAAATGAAGAAGTTATGGGTAAAACAAGATTGGATAATTTTTCTCATTTTAGCTACGTGAAAATTGTTAACAAATCTATTCCAACCATAACTTAATCAACTTGTATTATATATTATGTAATCTTGAGATACCATAGACACGTATACAATGTTTCGACCTATCATGTCGACACATCTATATATATTTCGGAACAACCATAGACACTCTATATGTGAATGTTGGAGTTAGCTATACAGGGTTGAGGTTGATTCCAAAATATATATAGTTTGAGTTGTGATCAATACTGAGATACGTATACACTGGGTCGTGGATTGATTCAAGATAATATTTATCGATTTATTTCTGTACATCTAACTGTGGACAACTAGTTGTAGGTTACTAACGAGGACAGCTGACTTAATAAACTTAAAACATCAAAATATATTAAAAGTGTTGTAAATATATTTTGAACATACTTTGATATATATGTATATATTGTTATAGGTTCGTGAATCAACCAGTGGCCAAGTCTTACTTCCCGACGAAGTAAAAATCTGTGAAAGTGAGTTATAGTCCCACTTTTAAAATCTAATATTTTTGGGATGAGAATACATGCAGGTTTTATAAATGATTTACAAAATAGACACAAGTACGTGAAACTACATTCTATGGTTGAATTATCGAAATCGAATATGCCCCTTTTTATTAAGTCTGGTAATCTAAGAATTAGGGAACAGACACCCTAATTGACGCGAATCCTAAAGATAGATCTATTGGGCCTAACAAACCCCATCCAAAGTACCGGATGCTTTAGTACTTCGAAATTTATATCATATCCGAAGGGTGTCCCGGAATGATGGGGATATTCTTATATATGCATCTTGTTATTGTCGGTTACCAGGTGTTCACCATATGAATGATTTTTATCTCTATGTATGGGATGTGTATTGAAATATGAAATCTTGTGGTCTATTGTTACGATTTGATATATATATAGGTTAAACCTATAACTCACCAACATTTTTGTTGACGTTTAAAGCATGTTTATTCTCAGGTGAATATTAAGAGCTTCCGCTGTTGCATACTAAAATAAGGACAAGATTTGGAGTCCATGTTTGTATGATATTGTGTAAAAACTGCATTAAAGAAACTGATTTCGATGTAACATATTTGTATTGTAAACCATTATGTAATGGTCGTGTGTAAACAGGATATTTTAGATTATCATTATTTGATAATCTACGTAAAGCTTTTTAAACCTTTATTTATGAAATAAAGGTTATGGTTTGTTTTAAAAATGAATGCAGTCTTTGAAAAACGTCTCATATAGAGGTCAAAACCTCGCAACGAAATCAATTAATATGGAACGTTTTTAATCAATAAGAACGGGACATTTCAGTTGGTATCCGAGCGTTGGTCTTAGAGAACCAGAAAATTTGCATTAGTGTGTCTTATCGAGTTTGTTAGGATGCATTAGTGAGTCTGGACTTCGACCGTGTTTTCTTTAAAAATGATTGCTTAACATTTTTGTTGCAAACTATATATTTTTAACATATGAATATTATGTGATATATTAATCTCTTAACGTGTTTGATATTATGTGATAGATGTCTACCTCTAGAACAAGTCCCATTGACTCACCTAATAATAATGAAGAGTCAAATGTAAATTGGAATGATTTGTGGACTGATTCACAAGTTCCCGAAGAGGAACCGGAAGAAGAGTCGGAACCGGAAGAAGAATCAGAACCGGAAGAAGAATCGGAACCGGATGAAGAAATAGAACCGGTGGGGGAAATAATAAAACGGTTAAGTAAAAGAAAATCCTCAACCAACCGACCAAAGTTAATTATGGTCAATGGTGTTTCCGCCAAGGAAGCAAAATATTGGGAGGATTACCAATTCTCCGATGAATCGGATTCCGACGTGAATTCCGATGATGTTATAGAAATTACCCCAACTGAATTTAAAAAGGCAAAAGAAAATAATAAGGGAAAGGGCATAAAAATAGAGAAATCTAATTCCAACCCCGATGAACTTTATATGTATCGTCAACCCCCGAAGTCCTTAAGTTGTAACAATGACCCGGGAACCTCTAAACCACCAGGTTTTTCTAAACCAATGTGGACAACGACGGTTCGTATTAGGGGAACATCATATATCCCTAGAAACTTGGCAAAACGAACCAAAACCGAAGAAGAAGAAACGAGTGAGTCGGAATAAGATAGTTGTATTCGTGTGGTGTAATATATGGAATATAGTGTTCTTATGCTTTATGATATATGTAAAAATTGCTTGTATTAATAAGTATTTTTTTATGAATCTAACTCTTGTCTATTTTACAGTTTAAAAACACAAAATGGATAGACAACCCAATATTTTAAGAGACCTACCCGGAGACATGATTGATGAAATCTTGTCTAGAGTCGGCCAGAATTCTTCGGCACAACTATTTAAGGCGAGATCAGTTTGTAAGACATTCGAAGAACGTTCCAAGAATGTCTTGGTTTATAAGAGACTTTCGTTTGAAAGATGGGGGATATCACATTGGGAAACCCATAAGTTACGATGTGTTTACTTTGACGCATATATTGCGGGGAACCCAAATGCTATTTTACGCAACGGGTTAAGAAATTATTTTGACTCAATATATCCGAATATTGGACTTCGTGATTTAGAAAAAGCGGCTAACATGCAACATAAAGAAGCATGTTATGCTTACGGATTAGTAATGTTCGCTTCTCACCAAAGTGAGAACAAGAACATCGGGCTACAACTATTAAACAAAACGTTTCCACAAGTGACGGAGTCGGTAATTGGGGTAAGAAATGAGGTTTTTAGATTATTACGGGACTGTCGGACATTACGTAACCCTCGTCCCTTTGATGACGTTACAACACGCTGTCTTATCAACGGCCATAACGGTTATGTTGCACAAGACCAAGGATGGGAAGTAGTCCTAGTAAAACCAGAATGCATGACTTGTTTCTGGACGTATGAATTACGTGTCTTTATTGCCTTTGCTGAACGACTTGTGTACTAGCTAGAATTGTCTTCACAACTATCTTGTATCAAAGTTATTGTGTGCTATATTTCATGCTTTATGTAAAATAAGCGGTATTGTAAGTTTGTAAAATATTGTATAAAAGTTTGAACGCGAAATATTATTATAATCAGTTTTTCATATAGAATTGTAGTAGTTGAATTGTATATTAGCTACTAAGTATGAACTTAACGGGTAGGTACTACCCGAATTTAAACTTATAAAACGCTAATATGAAGAAAAAGCTTTTATAAATGAGTTCATATTATGCTACGAAATACTATTAACTACTCTTAATATTCTGTATGATTAACTTTTTCCATTTAACTATTTTGAAGGAAATGGCACCGACTACTCGACACACCGTGAATATGAATGAAGAGGAATTCCGTACTTTTCTAGCTTCAAACATAGCCGCAGTACAGGCTGCGCTACATACCAACAATAACCTTGGATCTAGCAGTACAGGAAATCGTGTAGGATGCACCTACAAAGAATTCACTGCCTGCAAACCTTTGGAATTTGATGGAACCGAAGGACCGATCGGATTGAAACGGTGGACCGAGAAGGTTGAATCGGTGTTTGCCATAAGTAAGTGTACTGAAGAGGACAAAGTGAAGTACGCTACGCATACCTTCACAGGTTCTGCGTTAACATGGTGGAATACCTATCTAGAGCAAGTGGGACAAGATGATGCGTACGCACTACCGTGGTCAGCATTCAAGCACTTGATGAACGAGAAGTACCGTCCCAGAACCGAGGTCAATAAGCTCAAGACAGAACTTAGAGGGTTACGAACCCAAGGATTTGATATTACCACGTACGAAAGACGATTCACAGAATTGTGCCTATTGTGTCCGGGAGCATTCGAAGATGAGGAAGAGAAGATCGACGCGTTTGTGAAAGGTTTACCGGAAAGAATCCAAGAAGATATAAGTTCACACGAGCCCGCCTCCATACAACAGGCATGTAGAATGGCTCACAAACTAGTGAACCAGATTGAAGAAAGAATTAAAGAACAGACTGCTGAAGAGGCCAATGTGAAGCAAGTCAAAAGAAAGTGGGAGGAAAACGGTGATAAGAATCACCAATACAACAACAACAGCAATTACAACAATAATCGCAACAATTATCCCAACAATCGCAACATCAATCGCAACTACAACAAACGGCCCAACAACAACAACAACAACAACAGCAACTACAACAATCATCCCAACAACAATAATAACCGCAACAACAACAACAATCAGAAGCAGCTATGCCAAAGGTGTGAAAAGAATCACTAGGGGTTCTGCACCAAATTTTGCAACAAGTGTAAAAGAAATGGTCATAGTGCGGCGAAGTGTGAGGTCTACGGACCAGGGGTTAATAGAACGAAAGGAACAAATGGTGTCGGAACGAGTAATGGCGGAGCAAGTAGTGTCGGAGCAAGTTATGCCAATGTAGTTTGTTATAAATGTGGAAAACCAGGCCACATTATTAGAAATTGCCCGAACCAGGAGAACACGAATGGACAAGGTCGTGGAAGAGTTTTCAATATTAATGCGGTAGAGGCACAGGAAGACCCGGAGCTTGTTACGGGTACGTTTCTTATTGACAATAAATCTGCTTACGTTTTATTTGATTCGGGTGCGGATAGAAGCTATATGAGTAGAGATTTTTGTGCTAAATTAAGTTGTCCATTGACGCCTTTGGATAGTAAATTTTTACTCGAATTAGCAAATGGTAAATTAATTTCAGCAGATAATATATGTCGGAATCGAGAAATTAAACTGGTTAGCGAAACATTTAAGATTGATTTGATACCAGTAGAGTTAGGGAGTTTTGATGTGATAATCGGTATGGACTGGTTGAAAGAAGTGAAAGCGGAGATCGTTTGTTACAAAAATGCAATTCGCATTATACGAGAAAAAGGAAAACCCTTAATGGTGTACGGAGAAAAGGGCAACACGAAGCTACATCTTATTAGTAATTTGAAGGCACAAAAACTAATAAGAAAAGGTTGCTATGCTATTCTAGCACACGTCGAGAAAGTACAAACTGAAGAAAAGAGCATCAATGATGTTCCCATTGCAAAAGAATTTCCCGATGTATTTCCGAAAGAATTACCGGGATTACCCCCACATCGATCCGTTGAATTTCAAATAGATCTTGTACCAGGAGCTACACCAATAGCTCGTGCTCCTTACAGACTCGCACCCAGCGAGATGAAAGAACTGCAAAGCCAATTACAAGAACTTTTAGAGCGTGGTTTCATTCGACCAAGCACATCACCGTGGGGAGCTCCTGTTTTGTTTGTCAAGAAGAAAGATGGTACATTCAGGTTGTGTATCGACTACCGAGAGTTGAACAAACTTACCATCAAGAACCGCTACCCACTACCGAGAATCGACGACTTATTTGATCAACTACAAGGCTCGTCTGTTTATTCAAAGATTGACTTACGTTCCGGGTATCATCAAATGCGGGTGAAAGAAGATGATATTCCAAAGACTGCTTTCAGAACACGTTACGGTCATTACGAGTTTATGGTCATGCCGTTTGGTTTAACTAATGCACCAGCTGTGTTCATGGACCTTATGAACCGAGTGTGTGGACCATACCTTGACAAGTTTGTCATTGTTTTCATTGATGACATACTTATTTACTCAAAGAATGACCAAGAACACGGTGAACATTTGAGAAAGGTGTTAGAAGTATTGAGGAAGGAAGAATTGTACGCTAAGTTTTCAAAGTGTGCATTTTGGTTGGAAGAAGTTCAATTCCTCGGTCACATAGTGAACAAAGAAGGTATTAAGGTGGATCCGGCAAAGATAGAAACTGTTGAAAAGTGGGAAACCCCGAAAACTCCGAAACACATACGCCAGTTTTTAGGACTAGCTGGTTACTACAGAAGGTTCATCCAAGACTTTTCCAGAATAGCAAAACCCTTGACTGCATTAACGCATAAAGGGAAGAAATTTGAATGGAATGATGAACAAGAGAAAGCGTTTCAGTTATTGAAGAAAAAGCTAACTACGGCACCTATATTGTCATTGCCTGAAGGGAATGATGATTTTGTGATTTATTGTGACGCATCAAAGCAAGGTCTCGGTTGTGTATTAATGCACGAACGAAGGTGATTACTTATGCGTCTAGACAATTGAAGATTCACGAACAAAATTATACGACGCATGATTTGGAATTAGGCGCGGTTGTTTTTGCATTAAAGACTTGGAGGCACTACTTATATGGGGTCAAAAGTATTATATATACCGACCACAAAAGTCTTCAACACATATTTAATCAGAAACAACTGAATATGAGGCAGCGTAGGTGGATTGAATTATTGAATGATTACGACTTTGAGATTCGTTACCACCCGGGGAAGGCAAATGTGGTAGCCGATGCCTTGAGCAGGAAGGACAGAGAACCCATTCGAGTAAAATCTATGAATATAATGATTCATAATAACATTACTACTCAAATAAAGGAGGCGCAACAAGGAGTTTTAAAAGAGGGAAATTTAAAGGATGAAATACCCAAAGGATCGGAGAAGCATCTTAATATTCGGGAAGACGGAACCCGGTATAGGGCTGAAAGGATTTGGGTACCAAAATTTGGAGATATGAGAGAAATGGTACTTAGAGAAGCTCATAAAACCAGATACTCAATACATCCTGGAACGGGGAAGATGTACAAGGATCTCAAGAAACATTTTTGGTGGCCGGGTATGAAAGCCGATGTTGCTAAATACGTAGGAGAATGTTTGACGTGTTCTAAGGTCAAAGCTGAGCATCAGAAACCATCAGGTCTACTTCAACAACCCGAAATCCCGGAATGGAAATGGGAAAACATTACCATGGATTTCATCACTAAATTGCCAAGGACTGCAAGTGGTTTTGATACTATTTGGGTAATAGTTGATCGTCTCACCAAATCAGCACACTTCCTACCAATAAGAGAAGATGACAAGATGGAGAAGTTAGCACGACTGTATTTGAAGGAAGTCGTCTCCAGACATGGAATACCAATCTCTATTATCTCTGATAGGGATGGCAGATTTATTTCAAGATTCTGGCAGACATTACAGCAAGCATTAGGAACTCGTCTAGACATGAGTACTGCCTATCATCCACAAACTGATGGGCAGAGCGAAAGGACGATACAAACGCTTGAAGACATGCTACGAGCATGTGTTATTGATTTCGGAAACAGTTGGGATCGACATCTACCGTTAGCAGAATTTTCCTACAACAACAGCTACCATTCAAGCATTGAGATGGCGCCGTTTGAAGCACTTTATGGTAGAAAGTGCAGGTCTCCGATTTGTTGGAGTGAGGTGGGGGATAGACAGATTACGGGTCCGGAGATTATACAAGAAACTACCGAGAAGATCATCCAAATTCAACAACGGTTGAAAACCGCCCAAAGTCGACAAAAGAGCTACGCTGACATTAAAAGAAAAGATATAGAATTTGAAATTGGAGAGATGGTCATGCTTAAAGTTTCACCTTGGAAAGGCGTTGTTCGGTTTGGTAAACGAGGGAAATTAAATCCAAGGTATATTGGACCATTCAAGATTATTGATCGTGTCGGACCAGTAGCTTACCGACTTGAGTTACCTCAACAACTCGCGGCTGTACATAACACTTTCCACGTCTCGAATTTGAAGAAATGTTTTGCTAAAGAAGATCTCACTATTCCGTTAGATGAAATCCAAATCAACGAAAAACTCCAATTCATCGAAGAACCCGTCGAAATAATGGATCGTGAGGTTAAAAGACTTAAGCAAAACAAGATACCAATTGTTAAGGTTCGATGGAATGCTCGTAGAGGACCCGAGTTCACCTGGGAGTGTGAAGATCAGATGAAGAAGAAATACCCGCATCTATTTCCAGAAGATTCGTCAACACCTTCAACAGCTTAAAATTTCGGGACGAAATTTATTTAACGGGTAGGTACTGTAGTGACCCGAACTTTTCCATGTTTATATATATTAATTGAGATTGATGTTTACATGATTAAATGTTTCCAACATGTTAAGCAATCAAACTTGTTAAGACTTGATTAATTGAAATAGGTTTCATATAGACAATTGACCACCCAAGTTGACCGGTGATTCACGAACGTTAAAACTTGTAAAAAAAAAAACTAAATGATGACATATATATATGGTTATATATATAGTTAACATGATATTATGATAAGTAAACATATCATTAATTATATTAACAATGAACTACATATGTAAAAACAAGACTACTAACTTAATGATTTTGAAACGAGACATAAATGTAACGTTTATCGTTGTAACGACATTTAATGTATATATATCATATTAAGAGATATTCGTACATCATAATATCATGATAATATAATAATTTAAAATCTCTTTTGTTATTATAAACATTGGGTTAACAACATTTAACAAGATCGTTAACCTAAAGGTTTCAAAACAACACTTACATGTAACGACTAACGATGACTTAACGACTCAGTTAAAATGTATATACATGTAGTGTTTTAATATGTATTTATACACTTTTGAAAGACTTCAATACACTTATCAAAATACTTCTACTTAACAAAAATGCTTACAATTACATTCTCGTTCAGTTTCATCAACAATTCTACTCGTATGCACCCGTATTCGTACTCGTACAATACACAGCTTTTAGATGTATGTACTATTGGTATATACACTCTAATGATCAGCTCTTAGCAGCCCATGTGAGTCACCTAACACATGTGGGAACCATCATTTGGCAACTAGCATGAAATATCTCATAAGATTACAAAAATATGAGTAATCATTCATGACTTATTTACATGAAAACAAAATTACATATCCTTTATATCTAATCCATACACCAACGACCAAAAACACCTACAAACACTTTCATTCTTCAATTTTCTTCATCTAATTGAACTCTCTCAAGTTCTATCTTCAAGTTCTAAGTGTTCTTCATAAATTCCAAAAGTTCTAGTTTCATAAAATCAAGAATACTTTCAAGTTTGCTAGCTCACTTCCAATATTGTAAGGTGATCATCCAACCTCAAGAAATCTTTGTTTCTTACAGTAGGTTATCATTCTAATACAAGGTAATAATCATATTCAAACTTTGGTTCAATTTCTATAACTATAACAATCTTATTTCAAGTGATGATCTTACTTGAACTTGTTTTCGTGTCATGATTTTGCTTCAAGAACTTTGAGCCATCCAAGGATCCATTGAAGCTAGATCCATTTTTCTCTTTTCCAGTAGGTTCATCCAAGGAACTTAAGGTAGTAATGATGTTCATAACATCATTCGATTCATACATATAAAGCTATCTTATTCGAAGGTTTAAACTTGTAATCACTAGAACATAGTTTAGTTAATTCTAAACTTGTTCGCAAACAAAAGTTAATCCTTCTAACTTGACTTTTAAAATCAACTAAACACATGTTCTATATCTATATGATATGCTAACTTAATGATTTAAAACCTGGAAACACGAAAAACACCGTAAAACCGGATTTACGCCGTTGTAGTAACACCGCGGGCTGTTTTGGGTTAGTTAATTAAAAACTATGATAAACTTTGATTTAAAAGTTGTTATTCTGAGAAAATGATTTTTATTATGAACATGAAACTATATCCAAAAATTATGGTTAAACTCAAAGTGGAAGTATGTTTTCTAAAATGGTCATCTAGACGTCGTTCTTTCGACTGAAATGACTACCTTTACAAAAACGACTTGTAACTTATTTTTCCGACTAGAAACCTATACTTTTTTTGTTTAGATTCATAAAATAGAGTTCAATATGAAACCATAGCAATTTGATTCACTCAAAACGGATTTAAAATGAAGAAGTTATGGGTAAAACAAGATTGGATAATTTTTCTCATTTTAGCTACGTGAAAATTGTTAACAAATCTATTCCAACCATAACTTAATCAACTTGTATTATATATTATGTAATCTTGAGATACCATAGACACGTATACAATGTTTCGACCTATCATGTCGACACATCTATATATATTTCGGAACAACCATAGACACTCTATATGTGAATGTTGGAGTTAGCTATACAGGGTTGAGGTTGATTCCAAAATATATATAGTTTGAGTTGTGATCAATACTGAGATACGTATACACTGGGTCGTGGATTGATTCAAGATAATATTTATCGATTTATTTCTGTACATCTAACTGTGGACAACTAGTTGTAGGTTACTAACGAGGACAGCTGACTTAATAAACTTAAAACATCAAAATATATTAAAAGTGTTGTAAATATATTTTGAACATACTTTGATATATATGTATATATTGTTATAGGTTCGTGAATCAACCAGTGGCCAAGTCTTACTTCCCGACGAAGTAAAAATCTGTGAAAGTGAGTTATAGTCCCACTCTTAAAATCTAATATTTTTGGGATGAGAATACATGCAGGTTTTATAAATGATTTACAAAATAGACACAAGTACGTGAAACTACATTCTATGGTTGAATTATCGAAATCGAATATGCCCCTTTTTATTAAGTCTGGTAATCTAAGAATTAGGGAACAGACACCCTAATTGACGCGAATCCTAAAGATAGATCTATTGGGCCTAACAAACCCCATCCAAAGTACCGGATGCTTTAGTACTTCGAAATTTATATCATATCCGAAGGGTGTCCCGGAATGATGGGGATATTCTTATATATGCATCTTGTTATTGTCGGTTACCAGGTGTTCACCATATGAATGATTTTTATCTCTATGTATGGGATGTGTATTGAAATATGAAATCTTGTGGTCTATTGTTACGATTTGATATATATATAGGTTAAACCTATAACTCACCAACATTTTTGTTGACGTTTAAAGCATGTTTATTCTCAGGTGAATATTAAGAGCTTCCGCTGTTGCATACTAAAATAAGGACAAGATTTGGAGTCCATGTTTGTATGATATTGTGTAAAAACTGCATTAAAGAAACTGATTTCGATGTAACATATTTGTATTGTAAACCATTATGTAATGGTCGTGTGTAAACAGGATATTTTAGATTATCATTATTTGATAATCTACGTAAAGCTTTTTAAACCTTTATTTATGAAATAAAGGTTATGGTTTGTTTTAAAAATGAATGCAGTCTTTGAAAAACGTCTCATATAGAGGTCAAAACCTCGCAACGAAATCAATTAATATGGAACGTTTTTAATCAATAAGAACGGGACATTTCACGAATCGATAAAATGCCCTGGTTTTCCGCACCCATAACAAACCCTCGGTGCAGCAACTTTATCCTTCCCATTAATAGGTTCCTTTGCAGCAGTATTAGAAATAGAGCTCTTACAATCTTTAGCTATGTGTCCCTGTTTGTTGCACTTGGAACACACAACTGTACAGTACCCAGTATGGTGCTTGTAGCACCTTGGGCACGTTTTATGCTGATTACCCTGCATAGAACCTGAGTTATTATGCTTCTTATGCTGATTGTGATTTGAGTTGCGGTTACTTTCCCATTTCTGCTTCCCGCTCTCATCTTTCTTAGCAACCTCATTGCTAGTCTCTCCAGACGAAATCTTCTTTGCCTTACGCAAAATCTTGTCATTTAGATTGTGCGCCATAGCTATGGCAGCTTCAATAGTTTGAGGTTTACTGGATTCAACCCCAACTTCAATCAAGTCAGACAATCCTTCAATATAAGCCTCGATCTTGAGGTCTTCGGTAGGAAAAGCAGTTGGACACAAAAGAGTCAACTCAAAGAACCACTGATCATAAGCATCAATGTCATTTCCCTTCATTTTTAGATTTTTCAGCTCAGTCTCTATTTTCTTAAGTTCAGCTCTCGGACAATAGCTGGTGATCATTCTTTACTTGAAAGCTTCCCAAGTAAGGCATATGCCACATCATTCCCAGTAGCACTAACATGATTATTCCACCAGGTCAATGCACTATTTTTCAAAGTGCAGCTGGCGAAGTTCACCTTATCCTCTTCTCGGACCCTGCTAACTCAGAATATAGATTCCAACTTCTCAAACCAATGCGAAAGACCAACTGATCCTTCAGTACCACAAAACTCTTGAGGCTTACTCCCCATGAAGGTCTTGTGAGAACAGCCATCATGATTCCCATTTCCATTCCCATTATTGCCATTGTTGTTGTTATTGATATTATTCTGAAGAGTTGTGGCCATAGCAGTAGTGACAGCAGCGATACCCTCTGCTAACAATCGCTGAAAGCGAGCTTCGGCAGATTCACGAGGAGGCATGATCTTCAAAACAAATAACACCATAGTTAGCATTTTGAATAATGACTGTGTTATAGATTGAGTATATATCAGATATAGAAATTAACCATTTAAAATAACAGTCAATGAATAGAATTGAGTAGTAACATGATAGTCATAATAGTTATAAGCTAATAACCATTCAATGTATATATATTATGACAAAAATCACACCTCATATATATATATATATATATATATATATATATATATATATATATATATATATATATATATATATATATATATATATATATATATATATATATATATATATATATATATATATATAGCACCTAACATACATGAACCACACATAACATGTCAAAACCACCGTCACACGCAGTATAAAGAAATTCATGATGATGATGATAGATAAACAGATGATATAAACAGAAATACATCAACCATAACTGAAATGTAAATAAGTCATAACATAATCCTCGGCAAAACACCGTAAATATTCCATAAGAATATGAAATAAGGAAATAAGTCTATGAAATAAACAAATCATCATCCATCACATCCCCTCACTTCTTCTTCGAACGAGTATAGTGAGAATGACCATCATTTCTCTTAGCTTCGGCTAAAGCTGTCTCAAGACTTGATATCCTTGCCTCGTACTGTGCAAAATGCTCCGCACACTGATCAATTAGTGCTATCAGCATACCTTCTAGCCTACAATTGTACTCAGTCCAGAACGTCAGCCGCTCTTGTAACTGCTCGGTCACTTCCGAATGTGGTGTAACCCTCAGGATCCCGCTAATAGCATCGACACGATCTCGTATAACCCTCAGGATCCCGCTAATAGTCAGGACTGTTAGGTGCCGGAACAAGCTCAGGTTCCATTCTTGCGTTAGCTGATTCCTCGGAGTTTGACATCTAACATGACAGCTCAAGCACGAGAATAAAGAAAGATAAGATAAGAAGAAATCACGGTTAGTCACGTAAATCACATGCATATATATAGCAGAGATAACATTAAAATCTAACTTATAATAAATCAGATAATGTTCATTTAACGCATAATAATGCTATAATCATAAAAAGGTCAGGCTGTAGACTAGACTCTAATGTACCCTATTGACCCAGGGTTGACCACATTACGACCGCCTAGTTCCCTACAACCAAAGCTCTGATACCAACTGAAACGTCCCGTCATAAAAATCCATGATGACCAACATTTACTCGGTCCCATAACCTTGATCGAAAACTCTATATGAACATTTTAAACAATCATTGCATTCATTTATTTAAATGGACTACCCAAAAAGGAAGTCCAAACATTTAAAAAGTCTTAAAGACAACCAAAAAAATAAACGTTGGCTCCAACATCAACCAACAACCATAATAGCCGAATGTATGAAAACTGAATGCATTATTATACATGTTTAATTAAAAAGCTGCGACACAATATGCAGACTCTCTAGCCAGCGGAAACAAATAATCAATCATCACCTGAGAATAACACATGCGAGTAAAAGTCAATAAAAATGTTGAGTGAATTATAGGTTTAGTATAACAACTGTATAAAATTAGACCACAAGATTTAATGTTGAGAAACGTCTTAAAAATTTTATTACATCTTCCGTGAGCACTTGGCAACTTAACTTGTCTCATTTTATTTACCCTTTCAATATATAATATACACAGAAACATGTGTATCTTCTAACGAAGTACAAGACATTCTGTTAAAAACTAGCAGGACTAGCACAGAATGGGGTGGCCAGGCTCGATAGATCTATCCATAGGATTCGCGTTTACCAGCAAGAACCAGTAATTAAAAGTTACCAAATTAGGGAATATTTGTGTTTCAACTCACAATGAATAATTTACCATGATTTTCCACTTGTGTCTAATAGGTAAAACAAAAAGCATGTATTCTCATCCGAAAATATTTAAAACATTAGAAAAAGGTGGGACTATAACTCACCTTGAGTGCACAGTAATGGATCACGCGTACACAAATAATATAGGATCAAGGATGATTGATATTGCTTTAAACATACATATATTCCGACGCAATAACATTTATATTTCATCAGCTTTTACTGAAACGAAGACATTCAAATGTATAATTCACGAGAAAAATGACAAAAGTAAACACGAGCTTGAAGTTTGATAAAACAACGATAAAACGACGGATTCAAACCAAATATGTATCAAGATAATGTTTACCCGAATGCAAGTTCAAGATGATCGAAGAGAAGAGTTCAAATAAAAAGTTCCAAGTCGATATACGTAAACACGGGATAAACAGAGAGCAAAACATAAAATAAAAATTAGAAAACTGTCGGTTACACTTACGCGAAACGTGTGAAAGTCTACGCGAAACGCGTAGTATTTAAGCCGTACGCGTATCGTGTGGGCATCTACGCGAAACGCGTAATAGCCTGTCTAGATCCAGATTCAAATGCAAATGGGACGGCTGCTTTTATGTTTTATATAATTTCTTTTTTTCAATGGTACAGCAAGAAAGGAGTATACACTCATTTCACCTACTACTACTTGAATCTAAAACTTATAATACGGAGTACACTTACAGTACAAAAAGACATAAGAGGAGAGATACAAAGGAGGAGAATTCAGTACACATTTCAAGAGACATATTTTCACACATACAATTTAATACAGTACACATCAAATTTATTTTCGAGTGTATTTTGTAATCTGTATTATTTTCAGCTTCAAGGTTCAATTTTTAGGATAGTTTCAGTTTTTAAGGGTATTGTTTGCGATTAAGGGTATTATTGTATGCACTAAAGGGGTGTTATTATTGTAATTTTCTACCGTTTAAAGTAATTGAGAGTAAAGATTTTCGTAAGTATATTCTGTTAAAATTATCGTTATCAGTTTTTATCGTTATTATTATATTTGTACATTTATATTTTCAAGTTTTCCTTAGTATAATGAGTAGCTAATTGTGATGACCCGGGAATTTCCGACCAAATTTAAACTTAATCTTTATATGATTTCGATACGATAAGCAAAGTAGTAATGTTGAGTCTAGAAAACATTGGAACGATGTTCATATATTCAATTGACCTTCGACTGCTCTCGACGATTCACGAACAATTAATTGTAAATAGAGATGTGTGTACGTATATATAAATAATAATTCGAAATATAATTTGAAGTATTAATTCGAAATATAATTTGAAGTATTATATGTTGTTATTATTAATAATTAATAAAATAAAAATAGGGTATTATAATAATTATTATTTAAAATATATCTATATATATAAATAAAGTATGTTGAAAATAAATATTTAATGATTGTAATACTCGTTTGATGTCCCGATTGATATTAAGCAAGTGTAATTCAAACTTATATGATATTAAAATAAACGGTGATCCGAAAATGAGTTATATAAGTTATAGTCTTATTAAAAGTATATTTAGGATCTAATTATTCAATTTTAACACTTTTTATATTTTACTCATAAATGAGAGGGACAGTTGATGTACTTTTTATTTATTAAATTAATGACTAACTTTTATACCATAATGACCTAAATAAATAAAGACATTTAATTTAAAATTTTGGGATTTTTCCTGAAGACTTTTATGCGCCACTGACTAACAATGGTGTACGAAATAGTAGTCCGGGATAAACTGTCGGTAGTAACATTCCAAATACATGGCTGCTTAATTCAATTATGCTAATTCTATTGTTCTTATTTGAATATAATTATTAATATTATATTATTATTAACATCACATGGGAGATTCGTTTGATTTAAAGTTTGGATATCACTGTGCTCATATTCCATTTCTTGTCTTTTTTTGTTTGTTTGTTACACGTCTATTCTCAATTGCATTGTGAAAGATTGATAAAGATACTGTGGTTGACCATATATCACTTATCTCTTCTATAGAAAATATACATACTTAACATATAGATGCAAAACAAAACAAAACAAAAAAAAAAAAAACCGCATACTATCTTACTTCTATTTGATTCATGATCACAAACACATCATCTCCTTTCTACACTACCTTATTCTTTCTTCTTCAACCTCCCATACGCACTACACCTTGGTTCACCTCACTATTCTCTATTGTGAAACTCGATTATCATCACCAACCATGATCACTAAACCCTCATCATCTTTAGTCATCACCTTCACCATCACTCAAGAACCCCCACATCCATCACCTTCAAACAAGACCACGGGGTGTCAACATGAACGTCCATTTTATTTTCTTCTTTTGCCGAGCAACACTTCAACTGCCATTGACTTCTAAACCCAATAAACACCGGACACCAACTTATGTCTATTCACATCACTACCTTCGTTTTTTTTTCTGTTGAAACTACTATCATCGAACACTAGACAAACTCACTTGTTACTCGTCTCCTTGTTTTTCCTGGGTTCTAATTCAAACAAACACCAAACCGTAATTCACCATCCTAAATTCATACGGAGTATATTATGTATATATATATATATATATATATATATGTACAAGTGTAATGCAAGACAGAAAAGAGAAACCATCCATCACGTTACAACCTTTCACCCGCCACCATGAACACCTTGTATAACCACCTTCATTATATTTTTTTACGGTTAATATACATATTCTTTTTATTTCTTTACGCCACAAACCATCGTGGCCACCCCCGTCTTTTCCCATCATCTCTTCTTCGTGAAACCACTAGACAACCACCAACCTTATTGTTTCTTTCTCTTCGTGACCACCTCACCACCGCCGTTGGATCAACCATCATAACCGAAAGTCACTTGAGAATTACTGCTACTTCGTGTGTTCTCTGTTCCTGATTCTATTCTAATACTGATAATATAACGAAATTAATGATGATGTGAATCTGTGATGATAAAAAAAAATGAAGATAAGATTTTATGACCATATTAATAATGAAAAGTGATCCTGCAACTTGCCTTTTCTATATTTTTTTGTTAACTACCGAACCCCACCTCCCACTTACCCATATTCGATTTAAATTGAAACAAAGTTGGGCCGAATTTCGTTTTTTGCTGCTGTTGGGCCGTTAGCTATTACTTGGGTTGTTATTATTTATTGGGCTGAAGGGATGGGGCCATGGTTAACTGAGTTCCGTAACTAGTTGATATGGAAGTCGGGTTATATTAGTTTGTGCGTAATATGAAGCAAGAAAAACAGATATGGTAAGATGATTAGAAGGGGATGTTGAGGGACAAGAGGTCGCGGGTTCGAGTCCCTTCCTAGTCAGTTTCAGTCTTTTAATGTATCTAAGGTATTATTTGATATTATTATTATTATCATTATTATTATTAACTATTGTTATTATTATTACTAACTTTATTATTAGTAAGGTTATCATTAATTCTATTGTTATTGAGGTTACGATTAATTATATAAGATGAATAATTAATATATAAGTATAGTTATTATTGTTGTTATTAAAATAGTAGTAATTATCATTATTATTATTTTTATCATTATTATTATTATTTTTCCCATTAACATTATTATTATTATTACTTTTATCATTTACATTATTATTATTATTAAGAGTATTATAAATAATATGATTTTTTCTAAATATCATTATATTAATATTTTTATCATTAACATTATTAATATTGATATTATTATCATTATTATTATCATTAGTAAACTTTTATTATAGTTATTATAGTTATTATTATTATCATTATCATTATAAAAATTATTAAAAATAATCACTATTATTAATTATTATTTTTATTATTATTAAAAACTATTATTACTATTATCATTACTACTTTTACCATTTTTTTATTATTATTATTGTTATTATTAAGATTATTTTTAAGTATTATCATTATTACTATAAGTATTATTATTATCATTATCGTTATAAAATATGACTCTTTTATTAATATTAACTTTATTACTATACGTACAACTTATATATATATATATATATATATATATATATATATATATATATATATATATATATATATATATATATATATATTAATATTAATATAAATATATTAAAAAGATATAAATCTTAATACGCTATAAAATATATACTGTTCGCTATTATTATATGTGTTAATATTATCTGAAATATATATAATTATTTTAGGTTCGTGAATCCGAGATCAACCCTACACTTGTTAAATGACGTCATATGTATTTTTACTACAAAATACAGTATGGTGAGTTTCATTTGATCCCTTTTACTCTTTATATTTTTGGGCTGAGAATACATGCGCAACTTTTATAACTGTTTTACGAAATAGACACAAGTAATCGAAATTACGTTCTATGGTTGAATGATCGAAACTGAATATGCCCTTTTTATTAAGTCTGGTAATCTAAGAATTAGGGAACAGACACCCTAATTGACGCGAACTCTAAAGATAGATCTATCGGGCCCAACAAGCCCCATCCAAAGTACCGGATGCTTTAGTACTTCAAAATTTATATCATGTCCGAAGGAGGATCCCGGCATGATGGGGATATTCTTATATGCATATCGTGAATGTCGGTTACCAGGTGTTCAATCCATATGAATGATTATTTTTGTCTCTATGCATGGGACGTATGTTTATGAGAAATGAAAATATGAAATCTTGTGGTCTATTAAACTATGAAATGATTATTTATGCTAAACTAATGAACTCACCAACCTTTTGGTTGACACTTGAAAGCATGTTTATTCTCAGGTACGAAAGAAATCTTCCGCTGTGCATTTGATCATTTTAAAGATATTACGTGGAGTCATTCATGACATATTTCAAAAGACGTTGCATTCGAGTCATTGAGTTTATCAAGATCATTATTAAGTCAATTATAGTTGGATATATTATGAAATGGTATGCATGTCTGTCAACTTTAGATGTAATGAAAGATTGTCTTTTCAAAACGAATGCAATGTTGTAAAATGTATCATATTGATGTTATGCGAGGTGTATATAAAATAGTTATTAATTTTAGCAGAAAACACTATTAAATACGATACAATTTTACACAAGATATTTATTTATTTATAGAATGGATATACTTAAACCTTGCTACAACACTTATAGGCAGTGTACCTAATCGTACAGTAGTGTAGTTTTTAGTAAGTCCGGTTCGTTCCACAGGGAAATCTTTAAACAAAGCTCAACGCTATATTAGTTTACTTTTATAAAAATACAAATATATATATATGTAATATTATTATTATAAAGGGGGGTTTTTTACCGTTTAATGACCGGTTTGTCGATTTTAAAACTTTAGTCGCAGTTAAAACCTAATGTAAAATATTAAATAAATAAAAGACTTAATTTAAAGCGTAAAGTAAATAACGATAATGAAATTGCGAATAATAAAAGTGCGATAAAATAAACTTGCGATAATTAAAAAGTACGATAATTAAAAATGCAATTAAATATAATAACAATAAAAAATGCGATAATTAGAAGTGCAATTAAATATAAAATAAAGGAAATTAAATATGAAATAAAAGAATTATGCTTATTTAAACTTCCGTAATCATGATGTTTGACGTGTTGATTTTAGTTTTATGCCCATGGGTTAATTGTCCTTTGTCCTGGATTATTTAATATGTCCGTCTGATTTTTGTCCATAACAGTCCATCAGTCATAAATATAAAGTGCGAGTGTCCTCATCAAATTATTCTTATACCCGAAGTTAAATATTCCAACTAATTGGGGATTCGAATTGTAACAAGGTTTTAATACTTTGTTTAATGAATACACCAGGTTATCGACTGCGTGTAAACCAAGGTTTTACTACTTTGTTAACAATTACACCAATTACCCTTGAATGTAAATTCACCCCTGTTTTAATTATTCTAGTGGCTATTAATCCATTCCCGTGTCCGGTTAAATGAACGATTATTCGTACATATAAATACCCCGCCCATCGTGTCCGATTGAGTGTATATGGTAATTTATAGGGACGCCCAATTGTAAATCTTTATATTAACATTAACAAACTATCATTTAGTTAAACAAATATAAAGCCCTTTAATAGCCCATAGTCTAATTTTCACAAGTGTCGTTCTTTTGTCCAAACCCCAATTATGGTACAAAGCCCAATTACCCAATTTTAGTAATTAGCCCAACATCATGATTACTTCGTTTTAAATAAGCAAAATAATAACTTAGCTACGAGACATTAATATAAAAAGGTTGAACATAACTTACAATGATTAAAAATAGCGTAGCGTTACACGGACAGAATTTCGACTTACACCCTTACAACATTCGCTAACATACCCTTATTATTAGAATTATAATTAAAATTAAATTTAAAATATAAATTATATATATATATATATATATATATTTTACGTATATATGAGAGAAGAGAGAAAGATAGATAAAATTGCGATCAGAATTCGGTTGCTTTTATAGGAAAAGTTGATTTTTGGGGCTCCGCGACTCGCGGCAAAATCCTCTTCAAACTCCGCGAGTCGCGGAGAATGAATTTACAGCTCACACCCTTGGAGTCTTTCTCTGCCGACGGTTTTATAATATATATATAATATATATATAATTAATATAATTAATTATATATTATATTATATTTATATGCCTAGTTAACTTGTAATTTTTAGTCTGTTGCGTCGAGCGTTAAGAGTTGACTCTGGTCCCGGTTCCGGATTTTCGAACGTCCTTGCGTACAATTTAATATCTTGTACTTTGCGTTTTGAATCTTGTACTCTTGTAATTTCGAGACGTTTCTTATCAATAATTGGAACCTTTTTTGATTGTCTTTTGTACTTTTGAGCTTTTTGGTCGTTTGCGTCTTCAATTCGTCGAATCTGTCTTTTGTCTTCACCTTTTATTATTTAAACGAATATCACTTGTAAATAGAACAATTGCAACTAAAAGCTTGTCTTTCTTGAGGAATAATGCTATGAAATATATGTTCGTTTTTAGCATTATCAAATATTCCCACACTTGAGCGTTGCTTGTCCTCAAGCAATATTGTCTTGAAATACTAGAATCACTTCTTTATTCTTCACACTTTGTACATCAGTGATTTCTATACGGCGGTATAAACAATGGTAGTAACGATATGGTTTACAGTCCCACATGACTATAAAAATTTAGATCCATTAAGGAAATTGGATCTTTATGAAAACATTTGATCTTTTGAAAATTAAATCTAGTTTTTACCCTAGATAAGTTTTCCGGGATAACCCCTTTACCGGTGTTTGCAAAATATTTTTGTGGGTTTGGTGGGGTTCAGAATTGAAAATTTTAGCTCAAAACTTGCTGTTTTGTGTCACCCACTTGCTAACCTTGTATTAGGAAAGCAACACGTCCAGTTTACTTGTTCCGTATATTACCTTTCGGCAAACTACCGTCCGGTTGTAAAGGAAAGCGTTGAACAAGCAACTGTTAAGGCAATGTCCCGTGACATGCTTTTGATTATGGTCTATAACGTGTCGGACGCAATTACTATCCTTGGTATGAGCAATAGTAAAGCTCACCCTTATAATTTTTCGGTCTGGCACAAGGTCTTGTCTTTGACCACTATGCAACCACCGTTCTTACGGTTGACACCCGATTTAGTTCAGGTGACCTAATGAATTCCAGGTGAATTCCTAGGATTTTACGTTCAATGGTAATGAACGCATTGAAAATAGGGTTTTCAGAAAACAAATCGGTTTGTAATTTTGATCAAAATATTTTCTCGTTCAAGCTCGAGTTTAGATATCATTGAATTCCATGAGTTTGTAATTCTCAATCTTTAAGGTCAATCTCTAGGATTGAGTAATATCAGTCTTAAAAGCTAATTTTTAATCTTTAAGGAGATTATCCTTTCTGGGGATCTGATTCATTAGTCTTATCAAGCTAATTTGCACGGTGCCCCCCCATTGTACGAGATAAATCCTTCTCATGGTTAGGATAAATCTGACCACATGGCGACCCTGTTTAATGCTGAGGTCCGTGGATTTCCTGCTGATTTTAGTGATGACTTTTCTAGATTTTTCGTCAACCTACAGCTGGTCTGGACGACAACTTCATGACCTAAATCAAGAAGCGCGTGTCTTTTTCGGAAGACTTTACTTCCTTTTAATGATGGAATTGATTCATCGTGTAGATCCATCTCTTCTTTTCTTTCATCGGGTAAAACAGTTTAGTTTAGTCCAAAGCAAAAGTATTTTCAGTTATTTGTTACAGATATATGTGACATATGTTTAAGATAACTTGGTAAATTTTCCCACACTTGGCTTTTATTTTCCTTTTTATCGTCCTCTATTCCATTTTAAATGAATTTTAACATTTTAGTTTGTTTCTTAATTTATGTCCTTTCCGAGGTAACAATAATTTCGGTGTTAAAACCTAGTTTTATCGTTCATAAATATGTATAAACATGATTTTGAATTCATTTAATTGAAAATTTTGAAAAATTTTACTAGAATTGGGTAGTCAGTATATAAGACTAGGGCTGTTCTTTTTTATCAGAGAGCACTAGATTCTAATACAACTACTGCTTTACTAGTATTTTTAATGGTAACCAAGTGTTTAAGATAAAAATTTTAAAATCCGAAAGAATTTAACCCCTTCCCACACTTAAGATCTTGCAATGCCCTCATTTGCAAGAAATTAGTAACAATTTAAATTATTGAGGGTGATTTGTGTGAAAATGATTAAATTTTTACCAAAGGTTCCAAATATATTGGCGTTTGTTTGCTGAATGATAAATGGTGCACATCATTTGTTCATTCCGTCTTGTTATTATTTCACATATATTTTGCATCTTGTCGTCAAAATTAGTTGCTTTTGCTGAACTTAATGCCAGTCTTTGAAAATGCGTTGTTTTACCCTGTTGTGTACATAAGATAAACTGCAAACATATATACATATTTTTGAAGTTTGGTATATTACCCCACATTCAAAAATTATTAAAATCTAAGGATAAAAGTTAGATAATTATAAAAATGATTACAATATTAACAAAAGTATTAAACATATCAATAATTACAAATTACAAAATAAAAAAAAATAATAAGTAAACTAAGGATGATATTGGTACCAATAGGGGTTCCAGGCATAACCATAGGTGCTATAGAATGCTTCGGCAGGGTCATACGTAGGATATGGTGGCTGCATCTCTATAGACCAAGGAGGGAAGATGGGTTTCGGTGTAGGAATATAGTTTCTACCTATATGTTGGCAATGAGCTATGATTTGGTTCTGATGAACTTGCCAATCTTCAAATGCTCTCTGTCTAGCATTTTCGTATTCCTGAGAAGCTATAAACCTATGCATTTCTTGCATCTCATTCCCCCCTCCTACATTACCTTGCTGCTGGTTTCTCTCCACCTGTGGATGTCTACCATGGTATCGTACTGCGGCGTTATTTCGCCTCTTCAAAACTTTCGCACCATGGTATACATTTAAACCTATAGTATCGCGGGGTTCCGGCTCTTCTAGTAATAATCCCCCCCGACTTATATCCACACCGAGATATTCACCAATCAAAGTAATAAAAATACCACCTCCTATTATGCTATGTGGTCGCATCCCCCGAACCATAGCTGATAAATAATAACCCACACAATATGGTATACTTACAGCGCTTTGTGGGTCTCGAATACACATATGGTAAAACAAATCCTGTTCATTTACTTTTTCTTTGTTCTTACCCCTTTGTGTAATCGAATTAGCTAAAAACCTATGTATCACTCTTAATTCGGCTCTATCTATATCCAAATAAGATTAATTTCCCCCTTTGAAACGGTGATGGCTTGTCATTTGACTCCACACACCGTGTGTATCAAAATTCTCATCTATCTTTCTACCGTTTAGTATCAATCCTCTACAATCGGCAGACGCTAACTCCTCAGGCGTATATATACGTAAAGCCTGAGCCATGTCCAGTAAAGACATGTGGCGCATCGAACCGCCTAACAAAAATCTAATAAAAGAACGATCGGTTAAACTAGCTACCCGATCATTCAACTCTATACTACATAACAATTCTTCACACCATACTTTATATACAGGTCTACGTATGGTGAATAAACATACCCAGTCATTAAAAGAAGAATTACCATACCTCTGTACAAGTAATTCCCTAATTGGCCCGGCCAATTCTACAGCTTCTAAGGGTCCCCATTCTATGACCCTCGGTACCTCAACAACCTTAGAATGAAGAGTATGCAAACCCCTTTGATATTTTGGATAATCTATCCAAAGTCTGTCAAATCTCAGGTTCGGGTGCAACTCTTCCAAGTGCATATCAGAAAAGGTCATGACTGGATGAGGTATATCCTGCTTGTAGTAGTTATCCACCTCCTGTTGTTCCAAATTCTCAGCAGGAGCATTGCGGGCTTGGGATGAAGATTCACCCCTTTCATTCTGCAAAACACATCAAACACAATTTTTGTGCATCCAAATATGCATTAGTGTCAGCAAAATCATCAATCAAAATAATTACAATGACATTATCAATTTATATCAAACTTAAGCTCATTTTCACATTTTTATCAAATCTACACTTTTTCAAATAAGCATATACGAAAATGTTCGCCAAGTTCATAAGCATTCAACTTAAATAACATGTCAAAATAATCATTACTAGCAATTAAACAAGTCTCAAATGGCATTATCTTTCAAAAATCAAGTTCATGAATTTTAGACTTGAAAAAGTCCACTTTAATTCTCAAAATCATGTTTAGGCTCAAAGTTTGGATCATTTAACTACCTAGACATGTTACACTACTCAATTTAGCAACAATTCATGACAAAAATCGGCCATAACCTGTTTATATCAAAAAGCCCCAAATTGCTCAAGAACACAAACCCTAGATTACTCAAAATTTGAAGTTTAAGGCTTCTAATCATGTTAAACAGCATCAATCTAGGTTATACAAGCATAATACATAAACAATTTAAGCCTAATTACACTAAAAAGCATCAAAATCAAATTGGGGACAAAATTGCTCAAGAACATCAAATTTCGAATTAAATGGTGTTTAGGTGTAGAAATTTACCGTTTTTCTTGAGTAATTCTTAGATAGCATCCTTCTCAACATGATTTTAGCAAAAGATTTGGTGATTAACGGTTAAAAATTGTGATTTTTGGGGTGTTTTTGGGTGGTTTTTCGGAGTATTTCGCAGCTGTTTTTGAGTTTGTTGAGTGTGAAACTGAGCTGTTGCAGCTCTTATTTTTTTTCTGTAATCCGGTCCTCCCGCGAGTCGCGGGGATTTACCCTCCAAACTCCGCGACTCGCGGAGTTTGGTATTTTTTTTTTTTTTTTTTATAATCATTAACTTATTAAAACAATTAAGTAATTAATTTTAAAATTTTGTTTCCCTTGTTATTTAGGACGAGGTCGTTTCGGATCGATGTCCTAGTCCGTCCTTCGACAAAATTTTAAAATTTGTCTTTTTGTAGCGATTGTTTTAAAAGCTAAGATTTTTGGGTTTTTTCAATGTTTTTGGCATACTCTAATTCAATAAGATTAAAAATAATGATAATAAAAGTTCTCGTCCCTCCCTCGGGTAAAGCAATTTCGGTTCAAAGACCTAGTCTTCAACTTACGACGAATTTTAAAAATCATATTCTTAACTTAATGAGATAAAGTAAATTTTTGTTTTTAAATTCACACAACTTAAATATAAAATTCAAAATTAAAAATTCACACCAAACTTAAAATTTGAAATGCATAAAATTAAAAATTCATATTTTAAAAATTAAAAGTTCACACCAATCTTAATTTAAAAATTCATATTATAAATTCACACCAAACTTATATTAATTTTTCAAATATTTACAATTTTAAATATATTGTTTTTACAAAGTTTACAATATTAATTTAAGATTTAAATATTAAGATTAAAAACATGGTAAAAATAAAATTAAAAATCTTTTTGTCTTTTTATCCCACTTTAATCAATCAAATATTATCAAAAATATGCGCCCCTCTTTTCGGTAAAGTAATTTCGGTTTCAAGACCTAATTTAACTCATGACGAATTTTTGAAATATTTTGGTTTGATTGTTTAAAGATATTTATACCTTAAGAATAAACGTTAAATTTCGCAGTGATGTAATAAATTTTTGAATGATATCAATAATTTCGGTCGCCAAACCTAATTTTATTTAATACCAATTTAATACTTTTTAGCGAACAAATTAGCGTTTATTATCAAAAGGTTAAAAATAAAAATAAAAATAAAAACTGTACAGACATACCTGTGAAATAGATTTCTTAGTTATATGATCTATCCCATTCATAAGATAGTCGGTTTAATTGGTTTTCCATGGCTACATAGGCGTAACCTCGAGCATTCAGTATCTTTTCTTCTAAACATATGAACGGTCCGTCTCTACATAAAGTAACAAATTCGGTATTTGAATAGGTTTGATTATTTGAACATTTACCTCCATGTGACCATTTTCCGCATTTGTGACATCGTTCTAGGTGTCGTGCTCTTCTTTTCGCTGCGAATTTTGATTTTCCTTTACCAAATTGTAACTTATTATCTTCGCATCTGGATTCTTTTCTAACTCCGTCCATTCTTTCTCTGATTACTGATACTATTTCACTCGGTAGTATGTCATTATTACGTTTAGTGATCAAAGCGTGTAGCATTAGACCATGGTTTAGCTCACAGGCAGTCTTCATTTTGTAAAAACCTA
Source organism: Rutidosis leptorrhynchoides (assembly GCF_046630445.1). Taxonomy (NCBI): domain Eukaryota; kingdom Viridiplantae; phylum Streptophyta; class Magnoliopsida; order Asterales; family Asteraceae; genus Rutidosis; species Rutidosis leptorrhynchoides. The sequence continues at coordinate 107,864,275 of NC_092342.1, forward strand.
AAAAAAATAAAAATTCAGAATGGGGGGAGAAGACTAGTTCTTTAGGGTCTGCTAGGGAAAGACCATTCGGGTTCCATTTTCGAGAACTACACGAAAACAGACAATATAACTCTAACAGAAATACATATTATCCTTTAAAGACTTGATTCTCCCCACACTTAGTTAGCTGTGGTGTCGAAATTGTGATTAACTTCGTTGTCGACTTCCATCGGACCATGTATGTAATATTTAACTCTGTGACCATTAACTTTAAATTCAATCCCATTTGAATTTATTAATTCTATCGTTCCGTATGGGAAAACTCTTTTGACTATGAATGGTCCAGACCATCTTGATTTCAATTTTCCAGGAAATAGCTTGAATCGTGAATTGAAAAGAAGAACTCTGTCTCCTTCTTTAAATTCTTTTGAACTTCTGATTCTTTTATCATGCCATTTCTTCGTTCTTTCTTTATAGATTAACGAATTTTCGTATGCTTCATGTCTTAATTCTTCTAATTTGTTTAGTTGACTTAATCGTAGACATCCAGCTTCATGTAAATCAAGATTACATGTTTTCAAAGCCCAAAATGCTTTGTGTTCAATTTCTACTGGAAGATGACATGCTTTTCCATAAACAAGTCTAAAAGGTGTGGTTCCAATTGGAGTTTTGTAGGCTGTTCTAAAAGCCCAGAGTGCATCCTCCAATTTAATGGACCATTCCTTCGGATTTGATCCTACGGTTTTCTCTAGAATACGTTTTAAAGCTCGGTTGGTATTTTCAACTTGTCCACTTGTTTGTGGATGATATGCGGTGGAGATTTTATGAGTTACTCCATATCTTTTAAGAACTTTTTCAAGTTGATTATTACAGAAATGAGTACCCCGATCACTTATTAAAGCTTTCGGTGTTTCAAACCTTGCAAAAAGACGTTTTAAAAAGTTGACTACAACTCGTGCATCATTAGTTGGGAGAGCTTGTGCTTCCGCCCATTTAGATACATAATCAATGGCTACGAGTATATATAGATTATTATTAGATTTTGGAAATGGACCCATAAAGTCAATACCCCAAATGTCAAATACTTCACATACTTGGATGACATTTTGTGGCATTTCATCACGTTGACTTATTTTTCCGGCCCTTTGACATGCATCACAAGATTTGCAAAGAAGGTGTGCGTCTTTGTAAATTGTAGGCCAATAGAATCCAGCTTCATAAACTTTTCTTGCTGTTAGTTGAGGCCCATAATGCCCTCCTGTTGGTCCTGTGTGACAATGGTTTAAAATTTTACTAGCTTCATCTCCAAATACACATCGGCGTATTATTCCATCGGGACAACTTTTAAACAGATGTGGATCTTCCCAAAAATAGTGTTTTATATCACTGAAGAATTTCTTTCGTCTTTGGTACGATAATCCTTTTTCAAGGAATCCACAAACTAAGTAGTTTGCATAGTCTGCAAACCATGGGATTTCTTTATAATCTATCTTCAATAGATATTCATCAGGAAAGTTGTCTTGTATGGCCGATTCATTTAGAACTTCTAACTCAGGATTTTCAAGACGAGAAAGATGATCAGCGGCGAGATTTTCTGCTCCTCTTTTATCTCGGATTTCAATATCAAACTCTTGTAAGAGTAAGATCCAACGGATTAATCCTGGTTTAGCATCTTGTTTTGAAAATAGGTATCTAAGAGCAGAATGGTCAGTATAGACCACCGTTTTTGCTAGAACGAGATATGATCGAAATTTGTCAAAAGCAAAGACAATAGCAAGGAGTTCTTTTTCAGTAGTTGTATAGTTCGTTTGTGCTCCTTGTAACGTCTTACTAGCATAATATATAGGTTGAAATCGTTTTTCAATCCTTTGTCCTAAAACGGCTCCCATTGCAAAATCACTTGCATCGCACATTAGTTCAAATGGTAGATTCCAATTTGGTGTTATCATGATCGGTGCATTAGTGAGTTTCTCTTTAAGAATATTAAAAGATTTGATACACTCATCTGAAAAGATGAATGGTGCATCCTTTTCTAGGAGTTTATTCATAGGAGTGGCAATTTTAGAAAAATCTTTTATGAAACGTCGGTAAAAACCGGCATGCCCTAGAAAACTCCTAACTCCTCTAACATTGGTGGGATGTGGAAGTTTAGCAATTACATCTACTTTAGCTCTATCCACTTCAATTCCTTCTTTTGAAATTTTATGTCCAAGAACGATGCCTTCTTTAACCATGAAATGGCATTTCTCCCAATTAAGTACTAGATTTGATTGTTCGCATCTAATTAGCATTCGTTCCAGATTAACTAGACATGATTTAAATGTATCACCGAAGACTGAAAAGTCATCCATGAATACTTCCATGCATTCTTCTATCATGTCGTGAAAAATCGCCATCATGCACCTTTGAAAGGTTGCAGGGGCGTTACAAAGTCCAAATGGCATGCGTTTGTAAGCAAAAGTACCATAAGGGCACGTGAATGTGGTTTTCTCTTGATCTTCGGGTGCTATTGGAATTTGAAAATATCCGGAAAATCCATCTAGAAAACAATAGTAACTATTTCCGGCTAATCTTTCCAACATTTGATCTATGAAAGGTAAGGGAAAGTGATCTTTTCTGGTGGCGTCATTTAATTTTCTATAATCAATACATACACGCCATCCTGTTACAGTCCTAGTAGGAATAAGCTCATTTTTCTCATTTGTAATGACAGTCATCCCACCCTTCTTAGGTACGCATTGAACTGGGCTTACCCATGGACTATCAGAAATTGGATATATCAAACCTGCATCTAGCAGTTTAATAATCTCTTTCTTAACTACATCTTGCATATTAGGATTTAGTCTTCGTTGGCGTTGCACATACGTGTTATGACCTTCTTCCATAAGGATTTTATGTGTGCAATACGAAGGACTTATTCCTTTAATATCATGAATCTTCCATGCAATGGCTGGTTTATGAGCTTTCAACACAGAAATGAGTTGTGATTTCTCATTTTCAGTAAGAGAAGACGATATTATTACAGGTAATTCAGATTCACCATGTAAATAAGCGTATTCCAAATGGTTTGGAAGTGGCTTTAACTCTAATTTCGGAGGTTCTTCTATCGATGATTTATATCGATATCTGTCTTCTTCTTTTAGCATTTGAATTTCTTCTGTTGTTGGTTCATATCCATTAGCTATAAGTGTAGCTAACATTTCAGCTTTATCAATTGGTTCATTACCTTCTCCTAAAGAACATTCTCCTGTTCCTTGTAATTCTGGAAATTCTTCTAATAATTCTGCATGTGCATCTATAGTTTGAATATAATAACATGTATCATCTGCAGATTGTGGTTGTTGCATTGCTCTATCAACTGAAATGGTAACACTCTCATCCTCTATACTTAGGGTCAATTTCTTACCGAACACGTCTATCATTGCTTTAGCCGTGTTTAAGAATGGTCTTCCTAATATGAGAGGAACTTGAGAATCTTCTTCCATGTCCAAAACAACAAAATCTACTGGAAATACTAAAGTACCAACTTTAACTAGCATGTTCTCCATTATCCCTCTAGGATATTTTATTGATCTATCGGCTAGTTGTATGCTTATTCTGGTTGGTTTCAATTCTCCAAGGTCTAGTTTAGCGTATAGTGAATACGGCATTAGATTTATACTAGCACCTAAGTCTGCCAATGCTTCTATTGAACTAAGACTACCCAGAAAACATGGAATTGTGAAACTTCCTGGATCAGATAATTTTTCTGGTATCTTATTCAACAACACTGCTGAACAATTAGCATTCATAGTAACAGCCGAGAGTTCTTCCATTTTCTTTCTATTTGAGATTAGATCTTTCAAGAATTTAGCATATCTTGGCATTCCTGAAATCACATCAATGAAAGGAAGATTTACATTTATCTGTTTAAACATATCCAAAAATTTGGATTGCTCGGCTTCAAGTTTTTCTTTCTTCATTTTACTCGGGTAAGGAAGTGGTGGTTGGTATGGTTTAACATAAGGTTTATCCTTAACTGTGTTATCTTCATTAACCTTCTCAACTACCGATTCTTTTTCCTTATCTTGATCAGGTTGTGGTTCTTGTGGAGTAGGAATAGTTTCATCAGAAGTTACAGGTATTTCAGGTGATTTAAGTGTTGTACCACTTCTTGTGGTAATAGCTTTAGCTGTTTCATTCCGGGGGTTAGCATTTGTATCACTAGGTAGACTTCCCGGTTTTCTTTCACCTATTAACCTTGCTAGGTTACTTACTTCTTGTTCCAGATTTTGAATAGAAGCTTGTTGATTTCTAAATGCTTGAGCATTTTGTTCATTAGTTTGTTTTTGAGATGTGAAAAACTGCGTTTGAGTTTCAACTAGCTTCGTCATCATATCTTCTAAATTCGGCTTTTTATCATCGGTTTGTTGTGGTGGTTTGTTTTGAAAATTTGGTCTTTGCTGATTGTAAGTATTATTGGATACTTGTTGATTGCTAGGACCTTGTTGGTTGTTGTATGGAATATTTCGGTTATAATTCTGGTTTTGATTGTAAATCGGTCTTGGCGGTTGATAATTATTCTGATAATTATTTCCAGGCCTTTGGTTTATGTATGAAATATTCTCTCTTTGTTCCATTGTTAATTCAATACTGAGACAATCTTTTGTCAAATGTGGTCCTCCACACTGCTCACAACTAATTCGTATTGAGTGAATATCTTTAGTCATCTTTTCCATTCGTCTCTCCACAGCATCTATCTTTGCGGAAATGGAATCTAAGTCATGACTAGAATCGGCTCTAGCTGCTTTAGATGATCTAATGATATCTTTTTCTTGGTGCCACTCATGTGAGTGGGAAGCAGTGTTATCAATAATTTTGTAAGCATCAGTTTCGGTTTTCTTCATAATAGAACCACCAGCTGCTATATCTATGTCTTTCCTTGTAGTGATGTCGCATCCTTGGTAGAATATTTGTACTATTTGACAGGTGTCTAAACCATGTTGCGGACATCCTCTTAACAACTTTCCATATCTTGTCCACGCCTCATATAGAGTTTCATTTGGTTTCTGTGTGAACGTAACAATTTCTGCTTGAAGTCTTACAGCTTTAGATGCAGGAAAGAATTGTTTAAGAAATTTGTCAACTAAAACATCCCATGTATCAATCGCCCCTTCAGGTAACGATTCCAACCAATCTTTGGCTTCTCCCTTTAAAGTCCAGGGAAATAACATGAGATATATCTGTTCATCCTCTACTTCTCGGATTTTAAATAGTGTGCAGATCCTATTAAAGGTACGTAGATGTTCATTTGGATCTTCCTTCGGCGCACCACTAAATTGGCATTGATTAGTCACCATGTGTAGAATTTGTCCTTTGATTTCATAATCTGGCGCATTAATGTCTGGATGAGTAATTGCGTGACCTTGGCCAGTGCGTTTAGCTCTCATTCGGTCTTCCATACTTAGAGGTTCCAGATTCTCCATAATTGAATTTGTTGAATCGGTATCACTAGATGATTCTGATTTAATGGTTCGTTCCTCAACAATCTCTGTTTGAATGATTGGTGGCTCCGGAGGAAAGTTTAGTGGTTCAGGATCTACGAACCGTTCCTGAATATTTTCCGGAGTCTCAATTGTGAGGTTGGGTTCAAAAAATGGATTATCGGAAATTTGAACTGAAGTACTTGGTCGACTGGATGACGATTCTAAAGAAAAATCAACGGCGGTTATATTTGCTAAATGTCTTGATCTAGTTACAGGTGGTGAACGTACAAAAGGTGATGAACGTCTTGCTCGGTGCATTCACTGAATATCCTATTAGTTTTTAAAAAGGAAAGAAAAAATATAATAAGTTATCCAATCAATAGACTTTTCTGATTTTGCCCACGTTTCGAATAGCCAAAAGATGCAGCAGAGGGGCAGGATTCGTTTGGTCTCAATATAATTGAGGACTGTTTGGCTCCAATAACCCGGTCCACGTACAAATCCAACTATTACTACGAACCAGAAAATTTTGATGTCTATTAATTTAACCACTTAAAATAAATTTTCGTAATTTTAAGAAATTTAGATAAGAAGTAGAAAAAATTCTAAGTCCTAAAAACTAGAATGGCGAGAAATAAGAGAGAAAAAGAGTTCGTCGCAAAAGGTCAAAAAAGAAAAAAAATGGTTGAAAAATAAAAGGTGACGGAAAAATAAAAGAAACTTATAAAAACTTAAAAATACTTAACTAACCTAATCTTATTACTACAACTAACTTAAAATTATAATCGCAAATTGAAATTACTAATTGGAATGATAATTGGTACATAGTAAAAGTCGTCTAAAAATATTAAAGCTTACAGGAAAAACTAAATCCCAAATGGAAATAACTTAAAAAGAAACTAAAACTTAAAAAGGCGTCGCAAAATTTTAAAGTACCTAAATCTTAGTCTAAAGAAAAAGAACTTAAGGAATTCTACGGCAAAGCCTAAAAATCTAGGAGTAAAAATTACTATAGCAAAAACTAAGTTTAAAATTAAATATGAGCTAAAAATACAAATATTACGCTACAACGATTAAAAAGGGACAAAATATAAAAATATACAAAAAGTTGTAAAAAGTACAATTTTTATAAAAATATTATTTTTATATTATTATTTTTTTAATAAAACTACTAATTTTACAATTTAATAAAACTAATTTAAACAAAATAAAACAAATTAAATAAAAAGAAATTTTAAAATAAAACTTAATTATAATAATAATACATAATTAGGGTTTATATTAATAATAATTAATAATAATCCGTAATAAATGCTGAATTAGGGCTTCTGTCGGCGTGTCAGAAAGTCTCCGCGAGTCGCGGTATTTAATGCTTCAAAACCCGCGAGTCGCGGGGTTCAGAATTTCAGATCTGGAGCAGTTTGAAATTTTTACTCGTTTTTTTTTTTTTTTTTTCTGTTTTTAATTTTTTTTTCTATAAATAAAAGATAGTTAATAAAACTTATATTTTTATAAACTAAAATAAAAATAAAGAAACTTATAAAACTTAAATATTTAACAAAATCTTAAAAATACTTATATTTTTGTTTTTCTTTTTATATTTTTGAATAATTAAAACGTATTTTTATAAAAACGAATTTTAATAAAAGTTAACTAAAAATCTTTTTTTTTTTTTTTTATATTAGCGTTGCGCTTCTGGCGTTTAAGAGTGTCCCCGGCAGCGGCGCCAAAAATACTTGATGTTATGCGAGGTGTATATAAAATAGTTATTAATTTTAGCAGAAAATACTATTAAATACGATACAATTTTACACAAGATATTTATTTATTTATAGAATGGATATACTTAAACCTTGCTACAACACTTATAGGCAGTGTACCTAATCGTACAGTAGTGTAGTTTTTAGTAAGTCCGGTTCGTTCCACAGGGAAATCTTTAAACAAAGCTCAACGCTATATTAGTTTACTTTTATAAAAATACAAATATATATATATGTAATATTATTATTATAAAGGGGGGTTTTTTACCGTTTAATGACCGGTTTGTCGATTTTAAAACTTTATTCGCAGTTAAAACCTAATGTAAAATATTAAATAAATAAAAGACTTAATTTAAAGCGTAAAGTAAATAACGATAATGAAATTGCGAATAATAAAAGTGCGATAAAATAAACTTGCGATAATTAAAAAGTACGATAATTAAAAATGCAATTAAATATAATAACAATAAAAAATGCGATAATTAGAAGTGCAATTAAATATAAAATAAAGGAAATTAAATATGAAATAAAAGAATTATGCTTATTTAAACTTCCGTAATCATGATGTTTGACGTGTTGATTTTAGTTTTATGCCCATGGGTTAATTGTCCTTTGTCCTGGATTATTTAATATGTCCGTCTGGTTTTTGTCCATAACAGTCCATCAGTCATAAATATAAAGTGCGAGTGTCCTCATCAAATTATTCTTATACCCGAAGTTAAATATTCCAACTAATTGGGGATTCGAATTGTAACAAGGTTTTAATACTTTGTTTAATGAATACACCAGGTTATCGACTGCGTGTAAACCAAGGTTTTACTACTTTGTTAACAATTACACCAATTACCCTTGAATGTAATTTCACCCCTGTTTTAATTATTCTAGTGGCTATTAATCCATTCCCGTGTCCGGTTAAATGAACGATTATTCGTACATATAAATACCCCGCCCATCGTGTCCGATTGAGTGTATATGGTAATTTATAGGGACGCCCAATTGTAAATCTTTATATTAACATTAACAAACTATCATTTAGTTAAACAAATATAAAGCCCATTAATAGCCCATAGTCTAATTTCCACAAGTGTCGTTCTTTTGTCCAAACCCCAATTATGGTACAAAGCCCAATTACCCAATTTTAGTAATTAGCCCAACATCATGATTACTTCGTTTTAAATAAGCATAATAATAACTTAGCTACGAGACATTAATATAAAAAGGTTGAACATAACTTACAATGATTAAAAATAGCGTAGCGTTACACGGACAGAATTTCGACTTACACCCTTACAACATTCGCTAACATACCCTTATTATTAGAATTATAATTAAAATTAAAATTAAAATATAAATTATATATATATATTTTACGTATATATGAGAGAAGAGAGAAAGATAGATAAAATTGCGATCAGAATTCGGTTGCTTTTATAGGAAAAGTTGATTTTTGGGGCTCCGCGACTCGCGGCAAAATCCTCTTCAAACTCCGCGAGTCGCGGAGAATGAATTTACAGCTCACACCCTTGGAGTCTTTCTCTGCCGACGGTTTTATAATATATATATAATATATATATAATTAATATAATTAATTATATATTATATTATATTTATATGCCTAGTTAACTTGTAATTTTTAGTCCGTTGCGTCGAGCGTTAAGAGTTGACTCTGGTCCCGGTTCCGGATTTTCGAACGTCCTTGCGTACAATTTAATATCTTGTACTTTGCGTTTTGAATCTTGTACTCTTGTAATTTCGAGACGTTTCTTATCAATAATTGGAACCTTTTTTGATTGTCTTTTGTACTTTTGAGCTTTTTGGTCGTTTGCGTCTTCAATTCGTCGAATCTGTCTTTTGTCTTCACCTTTTATTATTTAAACGAATATCACTTGTAAATAGAACAATTGCAACTAAAAGCTTGTCTTTCTTGAGGAATAATGCTATGAAATATATGTTCGTTTTTAGCATTATCACATATAGAGGTCAAGTACCTCGCGATATAATCAACTGTTGTGAATCGTTTATAATCGATACGGACTTCGTCTGAATGGATTAGGATGGGTCGTTTCACTAATCTCCCTAGTGTTTGCTTAAATGTAGAGCCCCTAGTGAAATGGATTGTTATCACTTGTAAAAATTAAAATGTAACTTTAGTATTTTTTAACATTGAGCCTAATTAAAAGAACCATTATTATGTATTTGGATATTTTACTCCTGTCACTTAATTTGTAAGATTAAAATAACGAAAGTTATTTTTATTTATAAAAATTAAGCTTCAACATTAAAAGTGATCTAGACGAACTTATAACTAATTTACTAACACTAAATTAAAAAGTAAGGTTCGGTGGTTTGGGTAATATCACGAGTCATATAATAATGAAATTGTAAAAAGGGAAACCGTTATGATTTGGGTTTTGGCGAAGGTCAAAACTGGGTTGGGTCTCAATTTAAATACTTAAGGACTAGTAACTATCTAAATATAATCCAATGAAAATTAGACTTAATTTAGTTAGTCAAACTTATTATTTTTTCGAAAGGAAAATATAAGTTTTATAATAAACATTTTAATACGAGCTTAAACTTAAAACAATCCATGGATCTAGAGGTGACACATTTAAGTAAACACTCCCATTTATTTATTGTTAATTATTATTTTTATTATTCACGTACATTTATTCAGTAAAACTAAAAAGAAAAAAAATACAACATAATAATTCAAGTTTGTACCAGTACTGTTTGTCACCTGGATTATAACATACGCGGATCGCGTATAATTCTACACAATACACGTATCATTCAAAACATACGCGGAACGCGTACATCATTACGCGTAATGCGTAAGTATAATACGAATACTGTAGCATACTAGGTTAAAATTTAGGGTTTTAAATATTTTATTATTATATTTAAGTTATTAATTTATAATTAGTATTAATTATGATAATTTATAATTAGTAATTAGTTTATAATTAGTTAAATATTATACTTCCTCTTAATTTATATTAATTTAGTTAGAACATGCTATTTAGTTAATTTAAATAAATTAATATTATAATTGCGCAAAACAAAATTCTAAACAATTAGTTTTTTTAAAAGTTATCATTTTATTAATTATCATTTAGTAATAAACTTATTAGTATAATTTCAATTAATTCACTTTTAAGTTAATAATTATAAATAATGTATTCGTATAAATTAATAAGTAGTTCAATTAAATTAGGATTAAGTTATATTTTATTTTTATGTAGTATTATAAATTCCTAATCCAAAACCCCCTTAAAATAAGTTTAACTTCAAAGACTATTAAAAAACCATTGAACACTGTCTCCCTGTGGAACGAACCGGATTTACCAACAAACTAAACTACACGGATAGGACCAGTTGCCTATATATGTTTGAAACCAACCTAAAATGTTTAAAATACCATATATACAATAAATCAATTCGTGTAACAAAACGACTCAAATCCGTTCATAAATAAAGGTACTGTTTCAAACCATCAACTTTTTGGCGCCGCTGCCGGGGATCAGTTACGTTTAAAAGATTTTAATAGACTTTAGGTTATTCGATCCTTTTATAGGAATTCATTCCTAGAAAAGCTTTCAATGTTATGATAGAAATTAATGCATGAATTTACGTTCCTCCAACACTGAATTAACTCCTCCATATCCTGAACCCGAAAGAGAATTTCACGAACGCTTAAGAGCTCAAGAAGTAGAATCTCTCGCTGAGGATTTAGAATCACTTTCATTAGATTCTAACTCTGAACCATATATTCAACAAATCATAGAACCAGATATGGCTGTTACAAATCAAACGATGGAAGCATTAATGAAGGCGACAAGAACAGGTCAAGGCCACGCAATCATCCAACCTACGATGACTGACGACTTTGAAATAAAAGGTCAATTCCTTCACATGGTGAATAATACATGCCAATTCGGTGGAGCTCCAAATGAGGATGCTAACGAGCATCTTCGTAAGTTTGTAAGCATTTGCAAACTATTCAAAATTAAAGATGTCTCCGATGAAGTCGCATGTTTGAAAATCTTTCCATGGTCCTTAAAGGACAATGCAAGAGATTGGCTAGATTCATTACCAGAAGGTTATATCGAAAACTGGAATGACATGATGGACAAATTTTTGTCAGAATTCTTCCCTGCTTCAAAAGCAGCAAAATTGCAAAGTGATATAAATCACTTCAAACAAAAGCTTAACGAAACCCTTTATGAATCTTGGACCCGATTCAACTAAATGCTTAGGGTATGTCCTCAACACGGGTTGAATACATTCCAAAAAGTCCAAATATTTTATAAAGGAGTAAATGTTGCTACTAGAAAAGATATCGATGTTGCAGCCGGTGGTTCGATAATGAAGAAAACACCAGAAGACGCTCACACAATCATTGTCGATATAGCAGCACATTCCCATAATTGGCATCAAGAAATAGAATTCTCTAGATCATCAACTGTTGCTAATATTGAAAGCAATGATGAAATTGCTTCTTTAAAAGTACAAATGGCAAATCAAGCAAGACAAATTGAGAAAGTAACCAAGGAAATGCATGCTATCAGGGTAGGATGTGAAATGTGCCAAGGCCCCCATCTTACTAGAGATTGTGATAAAACAACGATGGAAGAGCAAGCAAATTTTCTAGGTTACTTGCGAAAAGGTGAAATGAATTTCAACGATTTTCCAGCGATAGAAGCAAATAACCAAAAATATCCTCCAATTAACAACTATCAAACAGGAGGACCTTCAGGTTTAAATAATAATAACTATCAAGGAGGAAATCCAGTTTACCAAAACAACCGGAATTTCCAAAATCAAAATCAAAGAAATCCACCACCGGGTTACAATAACCTAAACAACCGAAATCAACCTCAACGAATTTATCAAAATAATTTCCAACACAACCAACCACAACCACAACCACAAGCACTTATACAACCACAACCTGAGAAGAAATCCGGTTTAGAAGATCTCTTAAGAGATTTTATGGTTAAGCACGAGCAAACTGCAGAAATTCAAACTCAACAAATTTGAAATCAACAAGCTACGATTCAGAATTTAGAAAGAGATGTTGGAAGGATCTCACAGTTACTATCAGAGAGGCCACCTGGCGCTCTCCCCTCATATACTCAAGTGAATCCCAACAACAATCAAACAAGGAATGAGCATGTAAATGCAATAACTACTAGAAGTGGTTTAACTGTTAACCCAGAAACTAGTAAGACCTCAGAAGTTCCTTTATCTCCTCCTATTTTACAAGAACCTATTGATGTAGATGAGCATGTTGAAAAAGAACAAGAAAAATATGATCCACCTGAGATCATATCAAAGAAAAGTGAAGAACCACCATTGAAGGTGCACAAAGCACATATTCCATACCCGAAGGCATTAAAGAAAGACAAACTCGCGAGCCAATATAAAAAATTTGCAGATATGATCAAGCAAATTAGCATTAACATGTCACTCGCAGAAGTTCTTAGGGGTATGCCAAATTATGGAACGTTTATTAAGGATCTCATAGCCGATAAAGGTAAATATGAAGAAGTTTCAACCACATTCCTCAATGAGGAAAGCTCAGCAATTTTGCAAAAGCAAAAGATGCTGCCGAAACTCGGAGATCCTGGTAGTTTCATTATTCCGTGCCTGATGGGAAATTCAGTAATGTACGATGCATTAGCTGACTTAGGCGCAAGTATCAATCATATGCCACACTCCTTATACTTAAAACTAAACCTAGGTGATCTAAAACCAACTAGGATGTGTATACGCCTAGCAGATAGAACTTTTAACTATCCTATTGGTATTGCCGAAAACCTACCAGTTAAAGTCAATCATTTAATCTTTCCTGCCAACTTCGTTGTTCTCGAAATGGAAGAAGATAGCAAGGTTCCCCTAATTCTAGGGCGACCATTTTTAAATACCGCTGACGCAATTGTGCGTGTTAAAGACAAAAAGCTTAGTCTAGGTGTAGGGGAAGATAGAGTTACCCTAAACATAGATAAAGCTATGAAACAACCTATCTCTTCCGATGACGAATGTTATAAGGTAGATATTGTTGATTGTTGTGTCGAAAAAGAATTACAAGAATTACTAAATGTTGACACCTCTAACTTCACCTCAGTGAGTGAAGGTGATGAATTCGATGTAGAACTTGAACTTGACGAACTATTGAAAGTAGTAATCGATGAAGATTATTGTGAGGAAGAAACTCCCAAAGAAGATGAACCCTTTGAAGAAATTACCGATGGTAACAGGTTCTGAATAAAATCTTCCTTGGAAGAACCGCCAACCTTGGAACTTAAAGAACTCCCGGAACATTTGGAGTATGCTTTTCTCCAAGGTACATCACACTTACCTATTATAATTTCATCAAAACTTTCCGATAACGAAAAGAGTAGGTTAATGTCCGTTCTAAAAACTCATAAGAAAGCAATTGCTTGGAAAATAACCGATATTCCAGGGATTAATCCAGCTTATTGTATTCATAAGATTCTAATAGAAGAAGATTTTAAACCCGTGGTATAAAGACAACGAAGGTTAAACCCTAACATGAAAGAAGTTGTCAAGAAGGAGGTTATCAAGTTACTTGATGCCGGGTTAATATACCCTATATCTGATTACCCATGGGTTAGTCCTGTACAAGTAGTACCCAAGAAAGGAGGTACAACTGTCGTTGTTAATGATGATAATGAACCTGTTACTACAAGAACAGTCACTGACTGGAGAGTCTGTATAGACTACTGTCGTTTAAACGACGCCACAAGGAAAGATCATTTCCCACTTCCTTATATTGACCAAATGCTAGAACGTTTAGTGGGAAAAGAATACTATTGTTTCCTTAATGGATTCTCCGGTTATTTTCAAATTCCCATTGATCTAAAAGACCAAGACAAGACAACATTTACTTGTCCATTTGGTACATTCGCATATCGACGAATGCCGTTCGGATTATGCAACGCGTTAGGCACCTTTCAAAGGTGTATGATGGCAATATTTCATGACATGATAGAAGGAAGTATGGAAGTCTTTATGGACGATTTCTCTGTTTTTGGAGACTCCTTCGATTCATGCCTTTCCAACCTCGAGCAAATATTAATTCGTTGTGAGAAATCAAATCTTGTTTTAAATTGGGAAAAATGCCACTTCATGGTGAAGGAAGGCATTGTTTTAGGACACAAGATTTCTCGAGATGGAATGGAAGTAGACAAAGCTAAGATCGATGTAATCTCAAAGCTTCCTCCTCCAACTAACGTTAAAGGAATTCGAAGTTTCTTAGGTCATGCGGGATTCTATCGACGATTCATAAAGGACTTTTCCAAAATCGCTCGACCCTTCTCGAGAAAGATAGTACATTCGACTTCAATGACGAATGCTTACAAGCTTTCTCCATTCTAAAAAATAAACTTACGAATGCACCCATTATGGTATCACCCGACTGGTCCAAACCTTTCGAACTAATGTGTGATGCTAGTGATTTCGCGATGGGAGCTGTTTTAGGTCAACGTCAAGATAACAAATTTCAACCAATTTACTACGCAAGTAAAACACTTACAGGAGCTCAGTTGAATTACACGACTACTGAGAAAGAGCTCCTTGCAGTAGTTTTTTCTTTCGATAAGTTTAGATCTTACTTAGTGTTATCTAAAACAGTTGTTTATACCGATCATTCAGCCCTAAAGTACTTATTCAAAAAGTAAGATGCTAAACCTAGACTAATTCATTGGATTCTACTCCTACAAGAATTCGACATTGAAATTAAGGATAAAAAAGGTGCTAAAAATCTCGCTGCAGATCACTTATCCCGTCTTGAAAATCCTAACTTAGAAACACTCGACGAATCTGTTATTCACGATACCTTTCCGGATGAATTCCTTATGAGAATTGAAATAGAAGAAGAAATTCCATGGTTTGCGGGCTATGCTAATTATCTAGCCGCAGGAATTCTTGTTAAAAATCAAACTTATCAGTAAAAGAAGAAATTCTTTGCTGATCTGAAGTTTTACTTTTGGGAAAGCCCTAACCTATTTTGTATAGGGGCTGACCAAGTTATTCGTCGATGTGTATACGGCAAAGAAGCGCAACAAATTCTAGAGCACTGTCATGAAGGACTGGTGGACATTTCGGACCTAGCTATACAGCCAAAAAGGTTTTTGACTCAGGTTTTTACTGGCCTACAATTTTTAAAGATGCATACAATATGGTAAAAACTTGTGATTCTTGTCAAAGATCTGGAAATATCTCAAAGAGAGACGAAATGCCACAACAAGGCATCTTAGTATGCGAAGTATTCGACATATGGGGTATTGACTTCATGGGTCCATTTCCCGCTTCTAACAAATGCAAATACATTCTCGTGACAGTCGATTACGTTTCTAAATGGGCTGAAGCAAAAGCCCTACCCACTAACGATGCTCGAGTTGTTGTCAGCTTTCTTAAAAATCTTTTCTCGCGTTTTGGGATTCCAAAAGCATTAATCAGTGATCGTGGAACTCATTTTACAAATCAACTACTCGAGAGAGTTCTTAAAAAGTATGGAGTTAATCATCGTTTTTCAACTTCTTACCACCCTCAAACGAGTGGTCAAGTTGAAAACACAAACAGAGGTCTTAAACGAATTTTAGAAAGAACGATTAAAAATAATCCAAAAATCTGGCATCGAAAGCTAGATGATGCGCTTTGGGCATTTAGAACTGCATTCAAAACACCCATCGGTACTACACCTTTCCGATTGATTTACGGTAAGGCGTGTCATCTACCTGTCGAAGTTGAACACAAGGCATACTGGGCTCTGAGAGAATGTAATACCAACCTTGTAAAAGCCGGAGAAAACCGATTCTTGCAACTAAATGAATTAGATGAATTAAGACTACAAGCGTATGAAAACTCTAAAACATACAAGGAGAAAACTAAAAGATGGCACGATGCACGTTTAAAAGAAAAGAAAGAATTTGAACAAGGGGATAAAGTATTAGTATTCCAATCACGTTTTAAGTTTTCACCTGGGAAACTTAGATCTCGATGGACTGGACCATATATAATAAAACAAGTTTTTCCATCTGGATATGCAGAATTATATAGCAAAGACGTTGGAACTTTCAAAGTGAACGGTCATCGACTCAAATTATACTTTGAAGGAATCAATACTACGGAAAGAGACGAAATCACATTCTACCCTAAGGACAAGTAAATTCAGGGTAACTTTAAAGCTTGTTAACTCCATTCTTGAACTTTATTTTCATCTTTAAGAGTGGGGTTTGTTTGGTCTTTCCCTAGCAGACACTAAAGAACTAGTCTTCTCCCTCCATTCTACCTTTTTATTTTCTCCTTTTCGTTTTTATTTATTGTTTATTTTCAAGATGCACAATCAATATGTCTACAACCACTTCTTTTTAATGTGCGATAAAATTCTACCGAGAGATGTGGTGTTAGATATAAAGAGAAGATGCGATCAGGCGAGTAAAGAAATAAGGCAAGAACTTAACGAGAAAAATTATGCCAAAGGAAAATCAAAATCAGCTAAGAAACGCCGAGCGCGTCATTTGGGCAAATGTGTAAAATGTGGAAAACCAGCTCATTATGGAAATTGTCCAAAGAACCAGACGGACTCTAATTTCGAGTACGTAACCTTATGCCGAGAAGGGCCTTTTAAATGTTCAAAGGAAAACCTCTTAAACCAACGAGGTTACGCCTACGAAGCCATGGGGGCGAAATGATGCGACTCCACTATGAGGCGAGTCAATGCGGTTTCACAATCTAATCCTTTTTCTCGCCAATTGTGTGTTTGTGCATTTTTGTTTTGGTGCATTTTTGTGTTTTTGAATTTTTGTGTGTTTATTTTTTGGTGTGTTTTAGTTTGTAATTGTTTGTTGTGTTTTTATTAAAAAGGGTCTACCATTTAAAATTGATAAACCTTGAGTTTAACGTGTTTTCATTGAAAACGATAATGCTAAGTGTAATAACTGAATTGTCGTTTTTCAAATTACACGAAATTAATTGTTGGATTCATAATATATCTTTTAAATAGTAAACCACAAAAACATAAGAAAATTAAAACTACTAAAAATATACTTTTTTATCAATAACCGTAAAGATATATAACTTGTAAACTTTTGTCGTGGGTAATGATAGGTGTAACAACCGAGATTGTCTCTACCTAGTTGATAGGAAACAAAGTTTTAAGTTTGAAAATTAGTTGGTTTAAAAGTATATATAAAATTTAAAAAAAAAATAATAGAGTGTATTTTAAATTCATTTAATTTTTATTTTTCATGTACTTGTTTTTAATTCTAAATTTTAATTTTCTTTTATTAAATTTAAAAAGAAATAGAGTGTTTTATTTTCAAAGTTGTTTTTGGAAAATATTAAAACCTTAACTTTTAAATTATTAAATTTTGTAAATTAATTTTTAAAATTTATAAAACGGATAAAGACTAGGTATAATAACCGAAATTTCCGTAGCAACAAATATAAATTTATAAAAAGAAATTTTATAAGTTTGATTAATTATAAAGTTAAAAAAAAAAAAAAGTCCTGAACACTTACGCGGATCGTGGGGATATCCACACGAAACGCGTACAATTAAAATCTACGCGAAACACGTATAGCCACACGAAACGCGTAAGTTCAAATACAATATCAGATATCAGTCGACCTACACTTCTCCTTCACACTCTTATTATTATTTTTTGCTCTCTGTGGACGAAGGAGAAGCACGAAAACCCCAAAAATTACACCCAAACACTAAATTAACACTATCAATCTCCTCCAATTCATCTACCTTTCAACATGCCGAGATTGGTAAGGGTCCTAAACCCGCTTTTACCACTTGTTTTTCAAGTTTTTCATTTATTATTTTTATGGCTTTAATCCGAATTAATGCATGATATTGTTGAATTTTGCTTGATTAATGCTATATCTATGTTATTAGTGTGATGTTAAACCCGATTAGCATAAGAATTTGATGTTTAATGGATTATTGAAAAATTAGGGTTTATGTAAATTGAGAAAATTGAGGAATTACTATTGAATTGTGTTATTTTGGATCTTTTTAGATGTTGTTAGATGTTTGGATAGTAGTAAAAGCTTTGAATATAAGTTTGTTTGATTGATTTTGTGATTTTAATTTTCGTATAAATTTGATAATTTTTTGTAATTGTCATGAATCAAGTATAGATTGTATTGATGATTAGGAGCTGGATTATACGTAATGTGATTGAATTGGATTATATATGCTTAGCTCATTGCGTATTTCCACTTGTAAATTTAACTTTGTTTTTTTTTTATGAAACTTGATTTATTGTTGTTTGTTTTAATTTTTAGAGTAGACTGTTGTTGAAATATTGATTCATGTGGTGTTTAAACAAGCTTGTATGTCAAGGATAAACTCTCTGCTAGCATTAACATACCCAATCGGGACAATTCTCTTGTTTTAAAATATTATGCAGGGATTCTTTAGAATGAGAGCTGTTAACCAACAGCAAGGGGAAGAACAAATAACACCAGAAATGGAACAACAACTTCAGAATCTACACCCAAACCTGATATTTCCTGATGATGTACCTAACCGATTACAAAAGGTTAAGGACTTACTTTCTCTGGTCAGTAGAAACATCTCTCCAGTATACGTTGTGGATTGGGCTCCTTTAGGACCCCCAGTCAATTTAGATGTGCAAATAAGGGGAATTTTAAACTAAAGTTTTACAAAAGAATTTGGAATGACTTTGGTTTTTAATGATTTTGAGAGATTGTTTAGTTTAAATAGCCCCGTATATAGAGAATGGTGTTTAGAGTTCTACTCTACCGTTAGAATAAGTTTACACCCAGAAAATATCGATGATATTAATTTTCTACAATTTAGGCTGGGTGGGGTAGATAGAGCAATGTCCCTAAGAGACGTGACTACCGCATTAGGGATTTACACCGTTGAGGAGATGATAGCTCCCGGTTTTAGGGAATATATTTTTATAGGGGCTAGATATACAGGAAATTATGATTCTTCGACAGTCTGGCAATCTTTCACTAATAGAAATACATATGAGCCAGGCCAAGAATCATACCTAAAGATCACTGATGTTTGCTTTAGAATAATTCATAAGTTTATAGCGAACACAATAAACCAAAGGTCGTTTACTAATACAAATAAAATTAATTATATTGACCTTTGGTACTTGGATGCGATCAGAGATAGGGATACATTTATTAGTATACCCTATGGAGTTGCTTACTTTTTGGCCCATGTTGGTAAGGGTGCTCGAGGGACAAGTGACATGTCGGGGGGTCACTACATCACGTGTCTAGGAAGCTGGTTCGGACTCGACCCGAGTGAATCAGAACCTCCAATCCAACCGGTAGATCAAGATGTTAAAACTTTAGGATTGGACGTGTATAGGACGGCCAAGGCTACACAAGTGAGGGGTGGGGTAATTAGTTTGAGATGGCAAGAAGTTGTCGCTCACGCTCCTATGGAGGAGGATGAGGAACCCGCTAGGGAAACTAGGAGGAGATGAAGACAGCCAGATGAGGCTAGTACGTCTAATGTAGGTGTTTCTGATTTCGATATGCTACAAAATTCATTTAATTCATTGAGTTTAGATTTAAGGAACTCGTATGATAATTGGGGACGAAGATCAGAAGACCAATACACTAGTTTGTCTAGGCAAATAGGGGATATTAGGCATACCCAACTAGCTCAGGGTAATATATTAGAAAACATCCGCTACGATCAGAGGGGCCAGGGAGCACAGTTAGAGTGGGCGCATCATCAGGCATATTTATACGCAACTAACCCACAACAATACGCACCCTCAACCTTCACATCATACCCCCAATGGCAGGGACCCGGTGACCCTCTACCTCCACCTTATGATCCCAACGCTGCCCAAGCCGCAAGTCATGAAGCCTATAGGTGTTTTTACGAGGAACAACGCCTAAATGAACAACGGCAGCAACAGGAGCGAGAACAGGAAGATCAGGGAGGCCCTGCGTGGTCATTTTTCTAGTTTCTTTTTATTTTTAGAATTATTTATTTTGTATTTGTTTGTATAAAATGATTTTTATGGTGTGTTAAATTTTTTTTTTTTTACCTTTATTTATCTTTACAAAAACTTTTAGTTGGGGTAAAATTTTTGTACTATTAATGTACAACCCCATCTTGTGTGTGATTAACATGATTGTTGAGAGGTACTTATGATGATGATACATTCGACATAACGAAACACCAGATTTATATTGTGATAAAGGGATTGGATATGTTCATACGATAAACATTTTACAATGTCCAATTACTTAACAAAGGAAGTTCTACATACTTTACACTTTTTGTCCTCTCTAATTTATAATTTTAATCTGATTTTATGTAATGAGGGCATTACATAATCTTAAGTGTGGGGTGGGAATATATAAATTTTCGAGAACTTATAACTTGGTGATTTTTATGAAAATTTTGAAAATTTTTAAACAAATATATCTAATCAATTTTTAAGGTAATTACGAGCAATTAAAGACTAGGTGTCAAAAACCGAAATTATTGTGTCCATACATTAAAAATACATAAGTTTATTTGATTAAAACAATATAAAGGAAAACCAAGTATAACAGAATTTATAAACCCCATATGTTTAAAACTATTTATCACATGTTTCTATGAAGTATTGCAGATATCATTGCTTTGGAATGTATAAACCTGAATATCCCTTAAGGAAGTAAAGTCTTCTAAAATGACACACTTGCTAACTTATGTTAGAAGATGTAGTCCAGAACAGCTGTAGATTGACGAAAAATCTTGAAAAGTCATCTCTATCATCGGCTGGAAATCCACCTCACCTCAGCATCAAATAGGGTTTTTGGTGGTCAGACTTATCCTAACCATGAGATGGATCTGTCTCGTACAATGGGGGGGCACATTGCAAATTAGCTTTTAAGACTAATGAATCTAATCCCCAGATGGATGATCTCCGTAAAGATCAACCGCATCTATGTTTGACCGCGGTCAACATACATATGCCATAACAAATTGAGGTGTGCAAACTCATGGTTCACCGATGATATTTGGACACGATATAATTTTACTCTAAAACTTGTGCTATTTTATGAATTATATTGTGTAAAACCATTTTTAGGACATTCGGTTTCAAGTTCCATGATACTTCAATTATGGGGGCGGATAGCTTGCTAATCGCCGACTGAGACTACAGTTTTTAGTTACCCTCGACTGGAATTTGAGGTTAAAATCGGAAAACGTGTCTAGTGTAAAAACTAGCATGACATTTTATAAAATCATAAAACGTTTTCACAAGGTCCAATTTTCCCTAAGGATCCAAATTTTTAAACCTTAATCACGAGTTTCATTTTTTGTTTCTGTTGTCAGAAGTTCATTTCGTGTGGTGTGCGTGTGATTAAATAAAAATTGTGTAGTATGTCCAACTTATTCCATATAGCGTGTGTTTCATTTCGTGTAGCGTGTGTTATGTGATTTAATGTTTTATGGTATCTCGTACACATTCCGACGATTGGCCGAGCGAATAAGTCAACTTCAAAGTGGATTTGTTGTGCGAAGAATGCGTTATGACCCGTGGCCGCCTGCTTGGTGGGGGCGGCTCCTCCGTTGTGGGTAAACGGGAAACCCGACTCTACGAACCCGAGGAAAGGCTGCACAGCAGTAGTAGGGGCGTTAAGACCGGAGCTTTTTGTAGTGCTAGCAGGAATGCAAGTGAATGAATACCATGCCCTCGGCAGAAACTAGTGATGATTGCCATGAATGCAGCCCTCGAGGACATGTACAAGAAGGTCTTTGCCAATTCCTATCAACATGGTGCACCTCAGAGGGGCGTGAAAAGGCCGTGGAGACTTTGACCGAATGAATAGGGATCAATTGATAGACATTTTTTTTGAGGAAGAGAATCCAGGATGAACGCTTTTTTCATTCGCTATGCGCTGACTGGATGCGTACTCGCGTGATCAATCGATGGACGGGGGAATTACTTGAATGACGAGACCGGCCTAACTTAAAGTGGGTCCTCCCCCCCTTGATGGCGAATCTTGATTGACTGACACAATCCCTTCTTTGCATCATGTTATGCCCTTAGAGCTTCATAATGCATCTCAAAGGTCCCCACCTATGTGAAGGTAGTCTTTCTTCAGGCCAATGTGGAGAAATCCTGAGTAGATCTATTCCCCTTTAAGGTTGATTAGGGAACCCTCAATCCCAGATAAAAGGAAGACATGTTCCTAATAAGACATTGAACCAAGCAGGACAAAAGCAAAGAGCTAGTATGAGTCTCCTGCTCTTGTAGTTTGTAATTGGATGTAACTATTCAGATTTTTTCGAGAATAAATCATTCTCTTAATAGATCTCGTCTTGTTCCTCAATCTTCGAAGAATGCAGCGTTGTATTATTGTAAGTTCCCTGTTCGATTGGCACATAGGGGAGTGGTTGCCTGGCTTTCTCGGCCTGGTATCCTGCACCTCGCGTTCATGGTATCTACATTCAACTGTGCCCCGGAGACACGGTCGAAGCACGCCCGCCCAGTGTGCGAAAACAATAAGAAATTAGCTCAAGGAGTACTAAAAAAGGTGCTAACTGCAGTGGGACCCGCAAGACAATCAGAGAAGAGGTAAGGGTAATGTTACAATGAATGAGGATAGGTGTTGAAAGAGGGCTTACTCTCCTTATCGTATCGAGAGAGTGTTAAAAGTCAACTAGAGGACTCCATGCTACTGGTCTAAAAGCGGAGAGAGGAATTCCAGACGAGGTGTAGCGCAGTCTGGTCAGCGCATTTGTTTTGGGTACAGAGGGCCATAGGTTCGAATCCTGGCCCTCTTTCAACACCTATCCTCATTCATTGTAACATTACCCTTACCTCTTCTCTGATTGTCGCGTTCCCCTGGGCGAAAGAGAAATAGTTGTTTACCAAGCCAAACCATAGCGGGATGTATGAGAACTTAAATGAACACCATGGGGAGCTACACCTGCGCTTAGGAGAAGAATCTTGTGACCCTCCCATGATTGAATGACTGAGCTATGCCATGGGGAAAGTCTTTCTCTGAACATGCAGTAGAAGAACTCCCCCGCTTTCAAGCTTCATCTTTCATACCTGCATCCCTTGCCCCAGACAAGCCCTGCTCTTTTTAGTCGTTTCCAGAAGAAAGAATTGATTGACGAATCTCCGGGTTAACTCCCCCACTAACGGACTTTACTGGCCTGAAACTTTCAGTTATCTTACTCGACTAGAGGGCTTTCCCTCACAACTTTCTTTTTTCGTAATTAGATCCTTTAAAGTGCATTTGAGTTCCAGTAATCAAGACAAACTGGAGTTCTGGAGAGAAGGCAGTGAACGGAGTTGGCGGTTCGAGTTCTTGGCAGGACGGATGGGACCCAGAGTTAACAAGTAGCTTGGCGAAGGGGCATTCTTTTTAGTTAGTTAAGTCGTAGGGGGCAGGCCAGCTCATTGGTTGGCTTCATACGGGTTAACACTAGCGAGAAGCTTCTCTTCTACTTCTAAATAGGATACCGGAGGTGGATCAAAGCAGAGTTTGACCCTCGTCAGGCAAGCTTTGGGAGGGGGGGAGCTGTGTCGTGCAAACAACCTATCATCTTGACTTGATTCTTATTTCTCTATTTTTTTACGAAGACCGAGTCGGGTTCGTTTCCCACCCGTATCAAATAGAATATGCTGAGTCAAATCTTCTTCATGTAAAACCCGCTTCGGCAAAGTCGTACGGCACCCACGATTCCCAGTAGTAAGTCGTCGGTATATCGCGCATAACAAATCCTTATTAAGTAATGGCTTTTTAAGGGGGCCAGCTTACGGGCCGGGCCTCTCTCTGACCTGATAACTAGTATCGCCTCCCCGCCCAGCTCTATCAGCAGGCCCTATGCCTTTTGGCCAGCTCGTCTGGACTTGGCTTTGACCGGTCTGCCCCCCTCTTGCAAGGATTCGGCGCCTCCACTTGATGCTTTACGCCCACGCTTCGTTCACTCGACTAAGCAATGATTTCTTCCCCAAGACTGTCTTTCCCTGTGTTTCCTAGTCTATATAGGTCCAATCTCATCTGCTAGCGCTTCTTCGTTGCTTGGTCGGGACACATTCATCGATTTCTTTGAATTCTTCCTGGGCTTGCAAGTGACTTACTTCTTTTGGTCGTTCTTGCTGTCTTAAGTCGTCATGATTCTTGTCCACTTCCTATTAAGATAAGGTTTCCATTCCGAAGTCTTTGCTGTTGGATTTCTTACTACGCCCCTCTTCCTGATGCCTTTGATTTGTGCATGGATTCCCTCTCATGAGTTGGATTCGAATGGATTTCTCACTCTCCTTTCATTCACTTTCTTACTGAAGTTGACTACTATGAATCTATCTTATTTGCTTTAGACTGGTCATGCTACTGCTTTTCCTTTCTACTGGTTCATGCTACTGCTTTTCTCTTCATTGACCTTGACGGCCTAGCTGCTACTCACAATGGTCTTTCTTTTGCCGGTTGCCGAAGGCTCTTAAAACTGACAGAATGACCCGGTAACGTTGCACTCCATCGGCTAATTTAGCAGCAGTAGCATCAGTGGCTTGGCTTTTCGGATTGAAGGAAGAATTTGCCCGTTCCGCATGCGCTTCACAGGCCATTGGCGCTTTGCTCTCCTCTTATTCTTCATTGGACGGTTCGGATGGACTTCGCCGTTATGGAAAAATATGTAATGTTCCGATTCTATTAGGAGATGTAATTGCTTGAGGACAAGCAATGTTCAAGTGTGGGGTATTTTGAAATTGCTTTAAACATACATATATTCCGACGCAATATCATTTATATTTCATCAGCTTTTACTGAAACGAAGACATTCAAATGTATAATTCACGAGAAAAACGACAAAAGTAAACACGAGCTTGAAGTTTGATAAAACAACGAT
The DNA here is from genome assembly GCF_046630445.1 of Rutidosis leptorrhynchoides. Classification (NCBI taxonomy): domain Eukaryota; kingdom Viridiplantae; phylum Streptophyta; class Magnoliopsida; order Asterales; family Asteraceae; genus Rutidosis; species Rutidosis leptorrhynchoides. The sequence continues at coordinate 107,889,381 of NC_092342.1, forward strand.
AAAACGATGGATTCAAACCAAATATGTATCAAGATAATGTTTACCCGAATGCAAGTTCAAGATGATCGAAGAGAAGAGTTCAAATAAAAAGTTCCAAGTCGATATACGTAAACACGGGATAAACAGAGAGCAAAACATAAAATAAAAATTAGAAAACTGTCGGTTACACTTACGCGAAACGTGTGAAAGTCTACGCGAAACGCGTAGTATTTAAGCCGTATGCGTATTGTGTGGGCATCTACGCGAAACGCGTAATAGCCTGTCCAGATCCAGATTCAAATGCAAATGGGACGGCTGCTTTAGTATTTTATATAATTTCTTTTTTCAGTGGTACAGCAAGAAAGGAGTATACACTCATTTCACCTACTACTACTTGAATCTAAAACTTATAATACGGAGTACACTTACAGTACAAAAAGACACAAGAGGAGAGATACAAAGGAGGAGAATTCAGTACACATTTCAAGAGACATATTTTCACACATACAATTTAATACAGTACACATCAAATTTATTTTTGAGTGTATTTTGTAATATGTATTATTTTCAGCTTCAAGGTTCAATTTTTAGGATAGTTTCAGTTTTTAAGGGTATTGTTTGCGATTAAGGGTATTATTGTACGCGCTAAAGGGGTGTTATTATTGTAATTTTCTACCGTTTAAAGTAATTCAGAATGAAGATTTTTGTAAGTATATTCTGTTAAAATTATCGTTATCAATTTTTATCGTTATTATTATATTTGTACATTTATATTTTCATGTTTTTTTAGTATAATGAGTAGCTAATCTCCCTTGTGTTTGCTTAAATGTAGAGCCCCTAGTGAAATGGATTGTTATCACTTGTAAAAATTAAAATGTAACTTTAGTATTTTTAACATTGAGCCTAATTAAAAGAACCATTATTATGTTTTTGGATATTTTACCCCTGTCACTTAATTTGTAAGATTAAAATAATGAAAGTTATTTTTATTTATATAAATTAAGCTTCAACATTAAAAGTGATCTAGACGAACTTATAACTAATTTACTAACACTAAATTAAAAAGTAAGGTTCGGTGGTTTGGGTAATATCACGAGTCATATAATAATAAAATTGTAAAAAGGGAAACCGTTATGATTTGGGTTTTGGCAAAGGTCAAAACTGGGTTGGGTCTCAATTTAAATACTTAAGGACTAGTAACTATCTAAATATAATCCAATGAAAATTAGACTTAATTTAGTTAGTCAAACTTATTATTTTTTCGAAAGGAAAATATAAGTTTTATACTAAACATTTTAATACGAGCTTAAACTTAAAACAATCCATGGATCTAGAGGTGACACATTTAAGTAAACACTCCCATTTATTTATTGTTAATTATTATTTTTATTATTCACGTACATTTATTCAGTAAAACTAAAAAGAAAAAAATACAACATTATAATTCAAGTTTGTACCAGTACTGTTTGTCACCTGGATTATAACATACGCGGATCGCGTATAATTCTACATGATACGCGTACCATTCAAAACATACGCGGAACGCGTACATCATTACGCGTAACGCGTAAGTATAATACGAATACTGTAGCGTACTAGGTTAAAATTTAGGGTTTTAAATATTTTATTATTATATTTAAGTTATTAATTTATAATTAGTATTAATTATGATAATTTATAATTAGTAATTAGTTTATAATAAGTTAAATATTATACTTCCTCTTAATTTATATTAATTTAGTTAAAACATGCTATTTAGTTAATTTAAATAAATTTATATTATAATTACGCAAAACAAAATTCTAAACAATTAGTTTTTTTAAAAGTTATCATTTTATTAATTATCATTTAGTAATAAACTTATTAGTATAATTTCAATTAATTCACTTTTAAGTTAATAATTATAAATAATGTATTCGTATAAATTAATAAGTAGTTCAATTAAATTAGGATTAAGTTATATTTTATTTTTATGTAGTATTATAAATTCCTAATCCAAAACCCCCTTAAAATAAGTTTAACTTCAAAGACTATTAAAAAACCATTGAACACTGTCTCCCTGTGGAACGAACTGGATTTACCAACAAACTAAACTACACGGATAGGACCAGTTACCTATATATGTTTGAAACCAACCTAAAATGTTTAAAATACCATATATACAATAAATCAATTCGTGTAACAAAACAACTCAAATCCGTTCATAAATAAAGGTACTGTTTCAAACCATCAATGATCAAGACTCCAACCTATATACGAGAATATGTCAATAAAAGTCTATCTTAGGTCTGGTTAATGCATGATAGTCCTAGTGACTAGGTTTACATATATTAAATTGTTTCCTTTTCTTGTAACCATGTATATACTTTAAAGACTAAACAAGTAATTTATAAAATAGCAAATTCCTTCCACTGAATGACGATCCGTTTATCTTTCAATGAGTATACATATTTTAACTATTGACATTTCATATATGGTTAACTCAAAAAGGGGATTTTTCATACATTTAATTTTTGTAACATAACATGTACCAAAGGTGTGAAGTGTAGGAATTAATTATCATCTTCTTGTTTCCGATATTCCTACGTATACGTAAAACAAGCAGAGACTTCTAAAGTCCCTTCCCTTAAATTTTTCATCATAGCTTGTAGATGTAATTTATTTAAACTAATTCAAATCATCACCTTTAATTCTAAAGCTCTACTAATTAACGTAGTATTTTAAATTGGTAAGTGAATCTAACATATGAGAATTAATTCCATTTATATAATCAAGATATACGTACTAAAAGATTAACAATGCTTAAAAATGTATATGTATTCGAATTTGGTAAATGTTTACCTTAAAAGAAGACCGAATTACAATCGTAAAGCACTTCTTCAATTTTTGTCACTCCTATGGTTGTGAACTTCTAACTTGGTGACTTCTTTATGTGATTGAATTAGTTTTGGATGAAGAAGCTGGGTGAAACAGTTTATGAAAATGAGTTTGGCAATTGAAAAATGTAGTGAGAGGTGGTTCCTTATAACTTGATGTTTAAGCTCAAAAATCCTAATATATTTGGGGTTGGAGGTTACGTGTATTTTGACACCATCTAACTTTCAATCTCTAGCTTATCTTGAGTTTAACATTTTCAAAGTGTCTAGCTGTACTTTTCATTTTTTTGTGTTTAGCTATTACTATAGATATTATTATTATTATTACAATTATTAAAGTCATTATTCTCCTTTAGAATAACTACTCATAAGATAACAAAAGCATATTACAACTATTTAAGCTTAGTGACTTGTTAAAGTGGGAGATATTAAATAATTCACTTTTTGCCACAAATATTTATTATTATTATTTTTACATGGATTCATAATCACACATCGAGATGCATCGGTTTAAGGAATTGAGACAAGGATGCAAACAATAAAACTGCATACTATAAATAAAAATTCTAGAAAATTATGTCCATATCATGATCTCAATCAATTTGATATTATAATAATTAATTTATTTATTTAAGTAACTAATCCTTTTAACTAAATTAGGTGACCAAATCCTCTATATGTTACCTACTACATCTCTGATTAGGATGTTTTGGTCGTTTATTTATTTTGATTACATATTTATATTTACATCACTATCTTGATTGAATTTAACTTATAGGATCAAGCTCATATAATAATTAAAGGGTGTGTGTGTTAGTTGACTAACTCAAATTAGTCCAGAAATATGTTAGTTACCATTTGAATTTTGTATTCTCATTGCTGATGAATTCCCTTTTTTATATATAATGATAAAAAGATCTTGCTAGTATATGTGCCATAAATGACAGGATTGGTTGTTTATATTTGACCATATCTCCTCATTTAAATTCGTTTAATATTCCATGCTAGTTGTGACCAAAAATTTTAATAAACGGACTCAAAACTACAAGTAACTTAGACATATGAAATGTGACACATGAACTGCATCAAAAATGTTAAATACGGATGATGTGAATTATACCAGAAATTTCTATAACTTATATAGTTCCAAAATATATATATATTTTTATAATTTGTCCGAAAGATTAAACAGAACGCGATTAATTACAAGAGAAGGATAAGGATTCACGAAATAAAATATAGAAATATTTTTTTAAATCCATATGACATTGGAATGTCTTATAAAAATAATTCGGATTTAGAAATCACAAAAATATGATCGTTGGTTTAGAAACTTAACCGAGACGATTCTTCGAATAAAAACGTTATACGTAGGAACGTACTAACACATATTTACACATTTCCATCCAATAAATAATATTGGAATATTATTTAAATTATTTAGAATATAATAAATCATATTGAAATGACATAACAAAGATATCAGTTAACGAAACTTACATATTTAATAGAAAAAGATAACGGAAAAATTAGGGTCATGACAATAATCCCCTAGATGAGGTTCATCTAAATTAATCAGAAGATTTAACCTCTCAGGTTGATGAGGAGTTCTACTAGATCTACAAAGTATAGGTGCAACACGTCCGGGCTCACAAACGGTGTGTTTAGCTTCAACACGCAGTTGGCTAGTTCCTTCAGAAGGTATGTCACTTTGTGATTCTTGAATTTCTTCAAGGTCTACTTTACTCCAGTGACTTCTTGTAAGAGAAGATCTCTTTCAAAGAATTCAGTAAACCGAGCAGTAAACACTTTTTTCAGCTTGGTAGTAAAAGTAGTAACCCATTGTTTCCTTTAGGTATCCCACAAAGTGACATTTGATACCTCTGGGTTCTAACTTGTTTGAAGTGTCACGTTTTACATACGCTTCACAACCTCATACTTTCAAATAAGACAACTTAGGACTCTTTCCATGCCATAACTCATATGGTGTCTTTTCTACCTTCTTGGTTGGAACCATATTGAGTATGCTTGCAGTAGACTCTAATGAAAAACCCCAAAAAGACATCGGTAGAGTAGTTAGACTCAACATAGATCGAACCATATCAAGTAAAGTTCGATTCCTGCTTTCAGACACATCATTGTGTTGTGGTGTGTAGGGTGGAGTGAACTGTGAGACAATTCCACGATTCTTTAGATGGTCCAAAAACTCTTGACTCATATACTCTCCTCCTCGATCAGAGCGAAGGGCCTTAATGGTCTTTCCAAGTTGATTCTCTACTTCATTTTGAAAGATTTAGAACGTTTCAAAACTTCATGTTTATGTTTCAGCAAGTAAACATAACCATATCTACTATAATCATCAGTTAATGTAACGAAGTATGATTCACCATTTCTCGACATAGTTCTAAAAGGGCCACATGCATCAGTATGTATTAGTCCTAAAAGATCTTCAGCTCTCTCACCTAAACCGGAGAAAGGAGCCTTTGTCATCTTTCCACATAAACATGACTCGCATAAATCAAATGACTCGGAGCCATTTGATTCCAAAAGCCCATCCGATTAGAGTTTTAAAATGCGTTGTTTATTTATATGACCAAGATGACAATGCCATAGATAGGTATTGTTCAAGTCTTTCTTGAATCGTTTGACAGTACATGTATATACAGAATTATTATTTGAAATCACACCATGCATATCAATTTCAAAAATACCATCACGTGGAATAGCATTAAAATAAAATACATTATTCTTAGAAACTAAAATACCAAAGTGCGTAAATGTAAGTTCAAACCCAACATTTTTCAAAAGAGAAACTGAAATTACATTGCTCGTTATACTTGGAGCATAATGACATTGTTCTAACAAAACAATAAGACCACTAGGTAGAGTAATCTCATAGGTGCCAATAGCTTCAACAGCAGCTCGAGCCCCATTGCCCACTCTTAAGTCTAGTGTGTCTTTCTTCAGTCTCTAACTTCTTCTCATTCCCTACATATTGTTACAGATGTGAGTACCACAACCAGTATGTAACGACCCTGAAATTTCCGACCAAATTTAAAATTTATCTTTAAGTGATTTAATGTTTCCGACACGATAAGCAAAGTCTGTAATGCGGAAATCTCAAAAACTTTGAACTGTGTTCATATAATCAATTACCCTTTTATTCCTACGATTCACGAACGTCATAATTTGTATTAATTATATATGTGTGTATATATATATATATATATATATATATATATATATATATATATATATATATATATATATATATATATATATATATTTAACTTGAAAATATGATAATTAAATATCTCATTAAGTATATTCACAAGGTATTATATATACATTTTCATACTACTAATTTAGAGAGTTTTCGAACAATATATATGTTACTATTTAAACGACGTAATTAACTTATGTTAAAATGTATTTACATACAATGTATTATGAGTATAAATACAACCTTAAAAGTATTAAATACACTTAATAATATACAAAAACATATAAAGGATCATTTTTCTCAAGAATCCTACTCATATTCATACAGTATATATATACACGTATTATACGAAGCTTCTAGAAGTATTTACTATTGATATATACTAATAAAAATCTGTATTAGTTGAGTATTATGTCATGCATGACATCATCAATCTTATTATGTCATGCATGACATCATCAATTTAACTTATACTAGATATTAGTCAAAAAAAGACAACATAAAGTATTTACTATTCGTATATATCAATAGTAACTTGCATGATTGATGTACTATGTCAAGCATGACATCATCAATCTTATTATGTCATGCATGACCTCATAGTATTTAACTTATCCTATATATTTGTCATAAAACAACAAATTACCAGTAGTATATAAAGGCCTTACATGGTATATTTTTTTTACACACATTTACATCCATTCTACTTTCAATTCTCTTCCAAGTATTCTCTTATTTTTTTTCTCTCTAAAAACACTCTCTAATATCCTCTCTTCAAGTTCTAATAAACCTTCATCATCCACAACAAAAACTAGTTACAAAAACAATCCATAAACATCATATAAGAAGTGATCAAGAACACTGTCAGTTGGTTCAAGTTTTGCTTCCAAGTTTGATATTCTTTAAGCAACCTTTCAAGGAGTCTTTCAAGCTCTATAAATCCTATTTATTTCCCTTTCTCAAATCAAGGTATTAGCTTTTCCAAAACTCTTGTTCAATTCATATAATTATAGCTATCTATATAAGAGTTTATAAACTAGAACATAGTTTAGTTAATTCTAAATTTGTTCGCAAACAAAGTTAATCCTTCTAACTTGACTTTTAAAAACAACTTAACACATGTTTTATATCTAAATTATATATGCTAACTTAATGAGTTAAAAATTGGAAACACAAAGAACACCGTAAAACCGGACATGCCGTCGTAGTAAAACCGGGGGTTGTTTTGGGTTGGATAATTAAAAACTATGATAATCTTTGAGTTAAAAGTTGTTCTTCTGGGAAAATGATATTTTATATGAACATGAAACTATATCCAAAAATCATGGTTAAACTCAAAGCAGAAGTATGTTTTTCAAAATGGTCATCAAGATGTCGTTCTTTCGACGGAAATGACTACCTCTTTCAATTATGGACTTGTAACCTGTAACTCTGACTATAAACCACTACTTTTTCAGTTTAGTTCTAAAAATTATAGTTCGTTACAAAACCATACCACTTTGATTCACTCAAAATGGATTTTAAATAAAGAAGTTATGGGCAAAACAATATTGGTTAAAAATGACTAAAATAATTACGAGATTAATTCATTAAAATCTATACTAACCATATCTTAGCTAACTTTTCTTGTATTATACATGTATTCTAACATGTCATGGTTACACAATACGTTGGATAAATCAAAAGACACCACATACACAATACGTGTAACTACAATAGCGGCATTGTGGGTCATGATTGAGTCTTATACAATACGCGTATACTATGTCTTGATTATTTCAAGGTGATATATCGATCTATATATTTACTACTAACTTTGGACTACTAACTGTGGACTACTAACTGTGGACTACTAATTGTGGACTACTAACGTTGGACTGCTAACTTGACAACTTAAAACACGTGATTGAAAATATAAACTTAAACAATCACACGTGATTGAAAGTATGAACTTAAACAATCACATGTGATTGAAGATATGATATGAACTTACTATATTAATTTTGTTCACATGTATTATTATCTAAATCGTTATTAATATTATAGGTTCGTGAATCCAAGGACGACGACCATATTTTTAATAAGTTGAAAACTTATTATTAATATACTTTTACTACCGTGAGTATATAGTCCCATTTTTAAACTCTAAAATACTTTGGGATGAGAATACATACATTTTATGTTTTACGCTATGGACACAAGTACTTAAAATATATTCTACGTTGAGTTGTACCACCTTGCATATCTTCCCTAATAGCTTGGTAACTAATATTTACATGTTGTAAGAACATGTAAGCGCGAATCCTATTGATAGATCTATCGAGTTTGACAACCCCAACCGGGCTAGTTGCTCTAGTATCGTAAATGGTTGCATAGTACTTCGTTTTACTACAATTGGTACAGTGTAGAGAGATTTCATAATAAAGGGAATATGCTACATTAATGGTTAAGTATGGTTACCGAAGCGCTCAACAACTTATAGAATATCTTTATTGAAATGTTTGTAACTATGAAATCTTGTGGTCTATATTTATATCGATGCTAGCTTTAAACCTATATATATCTCACCAACCTTTGTGTTGAATGTTTAAGCATGTTTATTTTCAGGTCCTTAAGAAAGTCTTCCGCTGTTGCATTATCTGAGCAAGCTGTGCATGGAGTCTCCTGCTTTTGTTTAAATGAAGTGTTGCATTCAATAAAACCTTTGTCATGTATTATATTCGACTGTTATGTCACGTGTGTAGTGTTTGAAAACCGATGTATTATGGGGATTATTACTTAAATAATCGCCTACTTGTTTAAAACATGCATTATGTATAATAATGGTGTGCTTTTTATGAAACGAATGCAATATTTTCTAAAACGTATCATATAGAGGTCAAATACCTCAATATATGCGTTTATAGTAATATGGACGGGTCGTTTCAGTTGGCATCAGAGCGGTGGTCTTAGCGAACCAAGTCTTGCATTAGTGTGTCTAACTGATAGTTGTTAGGATGCATTAGTGAGTCTGGACTTCGGCCATGTCTACATGTCAAAAGTTTTGCATATCATTTCTTGTCGGAAATTACCTGTTTATCATCTTAAGTCTTGACGCGTCTTACTGCAATTATTGCATAGATAGTGTATAGACAAATATTCATATCTTATCATATCTATCACGGTAGACTTTGCCTGACATTTTTCGAAGATTCCTCCGTCATTTATGAAATTTTGGTATTATATATACATATGAAAATTATGTATTGAAGAATACCAATCTAAATCCTATAATCTATTTCATATCAAAAATAATTTACCTGATTATACAAGATGGATGCCGCAACCCGTTCAAGTTCCTCAGATTCCGATATGGACTTTCACTCGAGCTCCGAAAGCAGTGTGACTAGAATGGATCAACCAATTAGCCATCATCTATTCTGGATGAATTGGAGATGCGTTCGTAGCCTACTTAATCAATGGAGACAAGAAGAAGGTGATTCCTTCCATCCACCACATTTCCCTCTTGGCGAAGAACCTGAAGCACTTACCGGCGAACCTGTCTGAAACACCATTTTCTCTCTCATTTCCAGAGTATCTCATTACGATTATATACTATCTCACATTCTAGATCTTATTCATCTGCTCGTCAAAACCGACAATTATCCAGGTGTAATAGAAGAAGTCAACGAGCTTCGCGCTCGGGTAGTGGCTTTGGAAAATATGGTGCAAAGGTTACAAGCACCAGCAGCATCACCGGCATCAACAGTACCACCATCATCAACACCAACAGTACCACTACCACCAACAACAACATCCGCATCCCACACCTCGACATCACAATCTGTACCTCGAGTATCAATGTCATACGCACCATAGATACCAAGGATTACCAATAACAATAACTGATGAAGTATTGATTCATAACTTCATTGGAGAAACATTTTGCGGTGATTATGTAATCTCCAAAGTCTTAGAGATTATTTATTCAAACCGTAAATCAGATGAATGGATAGAAATAACAGAGAATATAAACCCTGACAAGAATGGAGCGTGAATTAAAAACTAGACTTGTTACACAAGTGCCACCAAAAGTAACACCAGCATCACCATCAGTATCACCCACACCAGCAACATCTGTAACACCACAAGCTACACCAGCTCCATAATCACCGACGATATTGACACCACAATCACCAATGGGTATATTGAAATAATGAGTTATGGAAGTATTAACTCATTATTCCCAAAAAATTTATATATTATATGAATTTTTGAAACCATAATATATCTGTTCAAACTAAACTATTATGTATGAATTGAAAAAGGGTAGATACTACTCGGTTAATTCATATTACTAATATGCTACGACATACATCCTTTGTTAATGACTTAACAATCGTTAACTATACTCTCTGCTTCAACTCAATAGATTCCATTTCATAATAAACCAAGTGTATTATTTTACACTTTCCTTTTCGATGTATTCGAAACTTTCTAGGAATCATTATTCGTGCCTTGTGAAGTTCACAAGAATTCCACGAGCACCAACATCATTCACCGAGGAAATATCAATAAAATGAATAATGAAGTATCGATTCATAATTTCATTTACGTTGAAGAAATAATCCGCGAAGATTACGAAATTTCTAAGTTTTAGAGATTATTCATTTCAAATTCCAGCCAAAAATCAAATGAGTTTAATCTAATATTAACTCATTAACTATGTATTACATCTGAAGAAAATATATATATATTTTTATAAAGACTGTAATAAAAATTCTCTTGTACAAAATATTATTTGTGAAACTTTTAACGGGTAGAAAATACCCGAGAGATATATGAATTCACAATTAATATGTTACATTCTTCGATTCTGATTCAGCAAATCATCAACTATACTCACTACTTTCACAACAATATACATTCTTTCATAAAAATTAGAAACAATCATTTTCATCCAAATTCGATTACATATTCTGATTTTGATAGATCAGAATCCAAGTCAAGATTTAACATGAGACATCACTCTTAAATCCCTACATCTTTCAAAGCTATACTTTGACTTCAAAACTATGATAGCACATCACTTCTATTCATAAAACCCAGAAAAATATTCGTATCATTCAAAATTCTAGAACATCATAGGTATATGGACGATTACTATCTGCATTCAAACCCTTCATGATTCTTGAAAACACCTCAATTACAAAACAATCAAGAGGATGATCCAACCACACGTTACCTACAAAAAGAAAGACTTATGCATATAGTCATACATCTGGAAAACTCCCGGAACCTAAGTAGAAGTTTAACATGTATCTGGGTCAGATCTTTTGGCATTTATTACCAAAAATAACTTTTTAATCCCTTTTCAAAGTAGCCAGTTTTGTCATAGCTCCGGCAAGTCAACTTCGACTTTTCAGTCAGACTAGCCTTATTATAACCTCGATATATACGTTGCCCTTTCGCCATCGTTACCGGGGATCCTTTTATATTCCACCACATTATCAGCAGATGTACCAGCAACTTCGGCTTTAGTCTCTCTGAAAAATATCTATATTATTCATGAAACCCCATCATGTGCTCATCTACATCCTGTAACAATAATTTCCATACCAACTATCGGGAATCATCAATCATCAATCTCGAATCTTGCAGCGTTTTCACCTCAACAATTATATATATACATATAACGTGTCACTCCTGGAAATTTTGACCTTCAATTCTGAAATTCTGAATAGCACCCAGTCTACGAATCAATACCCTAAATTTTGAAAAAGCTGAATGAAACAGTAGAAACTGTAGACAACCGTAAAAGTCAAAAGTTTGATGATAAAGAATAGTGTGTTGGCAAAGCTCAAAAAAAGAGAAGGTTTGGAACTAGAAAACGGATTGAGCAAACCATGAAGGAGGCTGTGGACAAATCACAAAGACTAAATCTGCCTTCAAAAAATCCAAATGATTCAGTGTCTGCTGAAGTCTTTAGCGAATACCTTACTCCTTACGCTAAATCCTTGCGGACAATATTCTTCATCATCCTCTGATCTTAGATATTCTAAGATATCATCATATCTTTCATTATAAATATCCTCGATATTTCTAAAGATATTTTCATAACCATTCTTATCTTAAATCATTTATCTCCTCGCGTTATCTGTATCAGATCATAAAGGAAACTATTTTAGTTTCTAAACATCTAAAACCTCTGAGTGTAAAGTATGAATATTTTTGAAGTAATGTTGAGAACTGAAGCATGAGTTAGTATAATATAATGACACTTGATCAACGTGATTATATTACAGTAAGTCATGCTGAGTTTCTAATGAAACATGATGATTCACAGACCATAACGTCATCATGTGCCATGTTACACGACTCTTACATTCTACCTAATCTCCAAACATATTAAGAACATATCTTCTTGATAATTCTATTTTTTCGGATATTCTGGTAATTTGACAAATCAAGATCGTGCCATTACAATTTTCTTCTTAGAACATTAACTATATTCATTTCGAAATCCATACCCACGAATTCTGGACAATTACTTACTGTACTTAAGGTCGAGAAGAGAAGACAAAAACATGAAGCTTCGAAGTATAAAGAGGAGTATAAACTGTGGATGTCAATGATTATAGAAAGACAGAAGCAGAGACATCAAAACATAAGGGAAGATATAAAACCTAACAACAACCCAGAAATTGCAAACCATATATATCGATGCATATAGTAATATAAAGGCACGGGAGGACTAAAAACACTATAAAACCAAGAGTATAATAAAAGTAAATAGATTCTTCTGACGGCAGATGAAAAAGAAGAATAACAGATATGAAAGTTAGGAGTATATCAAGAATCAGAACTGGATGGAGCATATTGACGAATGCTTTAAAGTATGAGTTGAGGGAAAAAGAATAGAAGGGTGGGTTGTGGAAATAAAGAAACGAATGGAGGGGATTTATAGTGGAATATCTGACAGAGCAATCGAAACAGATTATTGCATTTAACCAAAGAAGATCCTAATTTCCTTAATTATCGAAAAACCAAATCATATTACGAAGATTTTCTCTAAATCCCTTGAACTCCAGAAATCATCCCTATCTACGTCAAAAGATATGACGAAACTTTATTTTTCTCATTTCACTCTTTTGCGATAGCTTCGCTCGCACTCTTCACATAATCGAGTTGTTTTATCTATATTACTCAATGATGATAAAACTCTAATTTCCAACTTATATGAGTCATGAAAATATATTTATTGTCAGCCATGACCATCCCAATCAAATTTCAGGACGAAATTTCTTTAATGGGTAGGTACTGTAACGACCCAGAAATTTCTGACCAAATTTAAACTTTATCTTTAAATAATTTAATGTTTTCGACACGATAAGCAAAGTCTGTAATGTGGAAATCTCAAAAACTTTGAACTGTGTTCATATAATCAATTACCCTTTTATTCCTACGATTCAAGAACGTCATAATTTGTATTAATTATAAATGTGTATATATATATTTAACTTGAAAATATGATAATTAAATATCTCATTAAGTATATTCACAAGGTATTATATATACATTTTCATACTACTAATTTAGAGAGTTTTCGAACAATATATATGTTACTATTTAAACGACGTAATTAACTTATGTTAAAATGTATTTACATACAATGTATTATGAGTATAAATACAACCTTAAAAGTATTAAATACACTTAATAATATACAAAAACATATAAAGGATAGCTATACTCATATTTTCGTTCATTTTTCTCAAGAATCCTACTCATATTCATACAGTATATATATACACGTATTATACGAAGCTTCTAGAAGTATTTACTATTGATATATACTAATAAAAATCTGTATTAGAGGAGTATTATGTCATGCATGACATCATCAATCTTATTATGTCATGCATGACATCATCAATTTAACTTATACTGGATATTAGTCAAAAAAAGACAACATAAAGTATTTACTATTCGTATATACCAATAGTAACTTGCATGATTGATGTATTATGTCATGCATGACATCATCAATCTTATTATGTCATGCATGACCTCATGGTATTTAACTTATCCTAGATATTTGTCATAAAACAACAAATTACACGTAGTATATAAAGGCCTTACATGGTATATTTTTTTTACACACATTTACATCCATTCTACTTTCAATTCTCTTCCAAGTATTCTCTTATTCTTTATCTCTAAAAACACTCTCTAATATCCTCTCTTAAAGTTCTAATAAACCTTCATCATCCACAACAAAAACTAGTTACAAAAACAATCCATAAACATCATATAAGAAGTGATCAAGAACACTTTCAGTTGGTTCAAGTTTTGCTTCCAAGTTTGATATTCTTTAAGCAACCTTTCAAGGAGTCTTTCAAGCTCCATAAATCCTCTTCATATTCAGCTACTTCCCTTTCTCAAATCAAGGTATTAGCCTTACCAAAACTCTTATTCAATTCATATAATTATAGCTATCTATATAAGAGTTTATAAACTAGAATATAGTTTAGTTAATTCTAAACTTGTTCGCAAAAAAAGTTAATCCTTCTAACTTGACTTTTAAAAACAACTTAACACATGTTTTATATCTATATAATAAGCTAACTTAATGAGTTAAAAATTGGAAACACAAAGAACACCGTAAAAACGGACATATGCCGTCGTAGTAAAATCGGGGACTGTTTTGGGTTGGATAATTAAAAACTATGATAATCTTTGATTTAAAAGTTGTTCTTCTGGAAAAATGATATTTTATATGAACATGAAACTATATCCGAAAATCATGGTTAAACTCAAAGTAGAAGTATGTTTTTCAAAATGGTCATCAAGATGTCGTTCTTTCGACGAAAATGACTACCTCTTTCAATTATGGACTTGTAACCTGTAACTCTGACTATAAACCACTACTTTTTCAGTTTATTTCTAAAAATTATAGTTCGTTACGAAACCATAGCACTTTGATTCACTCAAAACGGATTTTAAATAAAGAAGTTATGGGCAAACAATATTGGTTAAAAATGACCAAAATAATTACGAGATTAAT
Source organism: Rutidosis leptorrhynchoides (assembly GCF_046630445.1). Taxonomy (NCBI): domain Eukaryota; kingdom Viridiplantae; phylum Streptophyta; class Magnoliopsida; order Asterales; family Asteraceae; genus Rutidosis; species Rutidosis leptorrhynchoides. The sequence continues at coordinate 107,904,505 of NC_092342.1, forward strand.
TCATTAAAATCTATACTAATCATATCTTAGCTAACTTTTCTTGTATTATACATGTATTCTAACATGTCATGGTTACACAATACGTTGAATAAATCAAAAGACACCACATACACAATACGTGTAACTACAATAGCGGTATTGTGGGTCATGATCGAGTCTTATACAATACGTGTGTGACGACCCGAAAATTTCCGACCAAATTTAAACTTAATCTTATAATGATTTTGACACGATAAGCAATGTCTATTAAACCGAGTCTCAAGATTTTTGAACAGTATACATGGATTCATTTGACCTTTGACTATTTCCGACGATTCACGAACAATTAATTGTAAAGAAATATGTAAATATATATATATATATATATGTAAATATATATATATATATATATATATATATACACACATATGAATTCTAAACATAAATAATATCATATATTATAAGTAGTAAATATTAAAGATTCAAATTATTATAATTAGTAAATATGGTAAATTTTATAAATTGTATTATAGTAAATGAATTACAAGTTTGAATATAAATGTTATATTAATATTATTAACATTATCTTCATTATAAATGTTAACATCAATATTTGTATTATTAAAATTATTATTTTTTGATATGAAATATACATATAAATTGAAACATTAATATAATAGAAGTAATTACAAGTAAAGATATAATTATTAATAGTATTATTATTAATTTCATTATGATCAAAAATAAATATATCAGTATTATTAATATTACTAAATAACATATATAAAGTTTGATACATTTAATATTACTAGTGTTATCGTTATCATTATTAATATCATTATTAATTTTGATTAGTTATATGATTATTATTTTTATGATTATCATTATTATCATAAATAGTACAACTAGTATTATTATCATTAATTAAATTATTATTATCAGTTTTATTATTAATATCATTATTATTACACATTAATATTATAAATACTATAAAAATAATTAGTACTAGTATTATTATTATATTTACCATTAATAATATTATTATTATCTATTACACTAAAATTTATTATTATTATGACATATTATTAATATTACCCTTATTATTATTAGTATTAATATTAATATTATTATTAGTATTTTGATTATTATTAATATAATTATAATTATTAATTATTAACATCAAAATCATTTATATAAAACCGTATATGGATTGGGATCAAGATCTGTTGCACGTTTCCTTCAAGCTTTATTTTTGTCTGGAACTGATTACAATCAAAAATAGTTAAAGGGTACGATTCAGTTAGCAATCGATGTCATTCTATATTTTATTTATTTATATTTATTATTTATTTCCCTTGCTGTACGAATTTTTGATTCTTGTCGAACATTATTCTACTACAAAACAAAGAAGATCGAATTTTAGATGTTGTAATAATCTTCCAATATCACATTACCTATCCACCCCTGCCAGTGGGAATCAAAACATAGAAAAATATAAAAAGAAAGGCTTCATAACCTCTGTTCTTCACCATTTACATCAAAAGCTCGATTTCTGAAATAATTTCAAATTCTATAAATGCAGTTCTGTTTAAAAACTTCTACTCAATCTATCTGGAAAGTTTTAATTGTTAATTTTTAGTATCGAGTTCCAATTTCGAAGTTAAAGTTAATTTATAAAAAGTTAAACATTCTGTTCTTCGCGAAATTCGACTTCCTTTTGATGTTTTGAGTTAAATTGAGGCTCCAAATAGTTTCTAGGAGATATTTGGAAAATACTTTATTAAGGAATCGAAGTCTGAAACCATTTCAATTTCAAAATCAAGGTTCATGTTCTTCATTGTTCTTAGCGAACGAAAATAAATTTATTTTTATTTAATCTGTTATATTAAACCAATTCAAACATACAAAACGTTTCCATTTCTATTTCAAGCCATAATCAAATTAAACAACTCGTTGTCATAACTGGTGTTTGGTAAATTGATGGATTCTGTGAAAACGAAGAAGGAGAAGAAGAACACAGAAAGATAGGGTTAAATATAATTAAGTTATAGAATTAATCAGAAAAGTGTCACGGCTTGGATGGTTGAGGGTGTGTTCGGGTTAGCTAGAGGTCTCGGGTTCGATTCCTGGATGAAGCATATTTTTTTAAAAGCCTTTTTCCTTAAGGTAGTCTTCTATTTTTATTAAAATTATTATTATTATTATCATTTTCATTATTATTATTATTACTACTACTACTACTATTATTATTATTAATGTTATGTATTTATTTTTACTTACTAATATTAATGTATTACTAATTATTACCATTATTATTAATAACATGATCATAAAAATTATTATGACTAATATAGTTTATATTATTAACATTACTAATATTATTAGTATTAACATTATTATTATTATTATTATTATTATTATTATTATTATTATTATTATTATTATTATTATTATTATTATTATTATTATTATTATTGTATTACTATTGTTATTATTAAGTACTATGATTACGACTATGGTTATGTTAATTATTGTTACTACTAACATGAATATTATGAATATTGTTATCATTAATATAAGTATTATTATAATTATTATCATTATTATTAAGACTAGTATTAGTATTAAGCATTAATTGTATTATTATTATTTTTAAATTTAAATCTGAAGATACTAGAATATTAGGAAGAGAGTTATGAAATAAAAATATTATTATTAAATTATGAATTAAGTATAATATAATTAAGATTAAGTAAAAATCATGAGTAAAAAGTATTGTTATGAATGTTAATTCAAAACCTAGAATATGAAAATAATATTTTACTATAAGTAATGTTAAGTAATATGTATAAATTTAGAAATTTAAAAAATATGGATAAAATTACAATCTATATAAGTTATAAATTATTATTATCATTATCATCAAAATTATTACTAACACTAACAAAAATTAGTATTATCATTATTATTATCATTTTTACTAATATCATTATTAATGTTAAAGTAACTATTAATTATATAAAACCATACCTAATACATGTAACCTAACTCTATTATTATAATTAATTATTCAAGATATATATAATAAATACATTAAAGTTATTAATGGAACACATAATTTATTATAATAACGATTATATCACTAAGTATAATATATATATTTGTTTGATTACAAGTATATATTTTAATATATATACAAATGATATAGGTTCGTAAATCCGAGGCCAACCCTGCATTTTTCAATATCGTCATATGTATTTTTACTACAAAATACATTATGTGAGTTCATTTGCTCCCTTTTACTCTTTATATTTTTGAGACTAAGAATACATGCGCTGTTTTTATAACTTCTTTATTAAATGCTTTTGAAATATATTTTGAACTGTGAATACATGAAATGCTTTTATAAATGTTTGACGAGATAGACACAAGCAAAACATTCCTCGAATGAATTATTATGCAGACAGAAGTTCTGCGGATTATTATTAAATTATGTGGACATGATAATTGCCACCATTGAATTATGTGGACATGATAATTGCCACCATTGAATTGTGTGGACATGATAATTGCCACTATTGAATTGTGTGGACATGATAATTGCTACCATTGAATTATGTGGACATGATAATTGCCACCAATTGATGTGAATGTTATGTATCAAGAGAATGATTTTTTTACACAGGTTATGTGTATTAGTTTTTGTGCACGAGATATGTGTACGGTTACTAAGATTTGTGAAAATGGTTTCGTACACGAGAAAGATGTACTATATTTAAAAGATATCGCATGTACATTACAGGTGGGTATAGGATTCGGGCCCATTTGTACCATGCAGCATTTAAATCTTGCGGTCTATCAAAATGATGAATTTGATTGTTTTGTGATAAACCTATGAACTCACCAACCTTTTGGTTGACACTTGAAAGCATGTTTATTCTCAGGTATGAAAGAAATCTTCCGCTGTGCATTTGCTCATTTTAAAGACATTATTTGGAGTCGATCATCGCAATGGGACCAGATGTTGGTGACTTCGTCCAGATGGATTAGGACGGGGTATGACATGTGGTATCAGAGCGGTGGTCTTAGCGAACCAGGTCTTGCATTAATGTGTATAACTGATAGTTGTTTAGATGCATTAGTGAGTCTGGACTTCGACCGTGTCTGCATGTCAAAAGTTTTGCTTATCATTTTTGTCAGAAATTACCTGCTTATCATTCTTAGTTTAGACACATCTTATTACATTGAATGCATGAATAGTGTATAGACAAAATTCATATCTTAGCGTATCTGCTAATTCATATCTTAGCGTATCTGTTACTGTAAACTTTGCCTGACATATTCCGTAAATTCCTCCGTAATCTATGAAATCTTTTGCTCTATATATATAGATATTTTATGTAATTAGAATACCACCAGATAGCCAAAAAATCATTTCATATCGAAAAATCCTTTATTCAACCGTACGAAATGGAATTCGTCATTAGTTCAAGTCCCTCGAATTCCGAAACGGAATCCCACTCGAGCTCCGAAAGCAGTGTAACCGGAATAGATCAATCAATCAACCATCATCTATTCTGAATGAAATGGTGATGGGTTCGTAGTCGACTTAATCAATGAAGACGCGAAGAATGCGGTCCTTTCCACCAACCAAATTGCCCTCTTGACGAAGAACCCGAAGCACTTACCGGTGAACCAGTCCGAAACACCATTTTCACCCTCATTTCCCGAATATCTCGCCACAATTATATTCTATCTAAAATTCTAAACCTTATTCATCCACTCGTTTCGATCGACAATCATCCCGGAATAATAGAATAAGTCAACGAGCTTCGCGCTCGAGTAATCAATTTGGAGAATATGGTGCAAAATTTACCAGCTTCAACAACATCACCGGCACCAACAGTACCATCAGTAACAACACCAGTACCATCAACAATCCATGCCTCAACATCTCATTCTGTACCTCGAGTATAATCATCGTTCTACGTATCGTTCTACATCAATTATCTTCGTTCTTCATGGCGATTATGTAATCTCTAATGTTTTAGAGATTATGTATTCTAGTTGTGACGGTAAACCAAATGAGTTTAATACTATATTTGTGATGACCCGGGAATTTCCGACCAAATTTAAACTTAATCTTTATATGATTTTGACACGATAAGCAAAGTCTGAAATGTTGTATCTCAAAATTTCTGAACTACTTTTATAGATTCATTTAACCTTTGACCGATTCCTGCCGATTCACGAACAGTTGTGTGTAACTAAATATGTAAATTATATATATAAATATAAGTGTATATATAATGTATTGAAATAATAAAATACACTTTAATCAATTTGAAATTTAAAATATAAAATAATAAACAGAGTAATAAGATTATTATTAAAAGTGAATATATATAAAATATATATATATATATATATATATATATATATATATATATATATATATATATATATATATATATATATATATATATATATATATATATATATATATATATATATATATATATATATATATATATATATATATATATATATATATGTAATATTATTAAGAATCTACATAGGATAATTGTATATGAATGATTTCTATTCATTAGTATTATGTTGAAACAAATATAAAACATGTAAATGTTAAATAGGTAAAAAGAGATACAAAATAAGTAAGTATCATTTAAAATGAATCTATATATAAAATATATGATTTCCATGCATAATTATTATTATGTGTATATGGTAATATATTGAAATATTAGAAATATTAAACAATCAATAAAAGTTATTATATGATATTTACTTTATAATAAAAATTACATAAGTAATAATAATACATATATATGGTACAAGTATAATTATAGTTGTTATAATAATATTGTTATTACTTTCAATATTAATATCAATACTAGTATTATTAATATTACAAATTATAGAGATGAATTTGATATATATATATATATATATATATATATATATATATAAATCATTATAGTACTATCATTACTAATATTATTATTATTGTAAATATTAGTATGATTATGATTAGTAATATTATTATTATTAATAATGTTATCGATACAAATTCATAGTTATTATTATCCTTACATTAATAATAATATTATATAAAGATGAAATCTGATATATATAAATTATTATACTATTATCATTATTAATAATAAAATCATAAGTAATATTAAGATTATTATCACTAGTATTATTATTTGTATCATTAAAAAGATTATTATAATCTTTATTATTAAATCAAATTTATTAAATTTAGCATTATTGTTAGTATTAATTATCATTACTAGATCCTTTAGCAATAATTTTATTAATTGTAATATCATTAGTGTAATATTAATAATATTAATATATTTATACTTGTAATTAACAAAATTTACAAATTATATACATATAATTAGATTTATACATGCAGATTCATATAAATACATATACAGGTATTCAGGTATATAAAATACTGATATATTAAATAGAGATAATTACTAAAATATATGTAAATATGGATAAATATGAATTTATATACCGAAATATAATTATGTACTTTATTTGCAGTCGTTATCTAAGTTAAAGGAAATTTGTTTCTTTGTCTGAAAATCTGTACCATTTGATTCCAAACTTAGCACAAAGAAACAAAATCAGTTAAGAAATCGTACGCCACTTTATTTATTTTATTTTTATTCTGCTGTTCAAATAACGAAATTTGTCAAACCATTTGATTACTTAATAAACGAATTACTCGATGAATGGGATTAACACAGTCCGTTTTTGTATTATCATTATCAAATAAAACCATAACTGTCAAAATCAGATTGAGTTTATTTAAGGAAAAATAAAACCGTCATTCTCTGTTTTAGTTCCAAAAATTGAAAAGCAAGAAAACGATTTGAAATCAAAAATGTATTAATGCAAATATGTTATAAATATTCAGTCTAAACTATCTGCAAATTTGCAAAACCCAATTCTTTTCATCGAGAACGAATTTTAGAGTCAAACTTTTGGAATCAAAAAGTCAACCATCTGTTCATCACAAAATTAGAATTCATTTTAATGATTTCAGTCAAATTGAGTATTTAGAAAGTTTCTAATAACCATTTAAAAACTTTTTCATGTTTTAATCCCTATCTGAAACATATTTAAACTTCGAATTCGAGGTATGGTGTATATCGAGCTGTACATGGCTGTACAGCGTATTTTTTCTGTTTTATTTGATTTAATCAATCAATTACTGTTTCTGTATTGTTTACACACACTAAAATCTATTTTAATGTTTATTTGAGGGTGGTTTGATCCCTGAACCGATTTGTTTTTTTTAAGATGAAGAAGAAGAAAATAAGTCATAATTGGTACGGGTTATATATATATATATATATATATATATATATATATATATATATATATATATATATATTCGTGAGGTATTAATCAAGAAATACAAGGTAGAAGGAATGGTTAAGTGTGGTGTCGGGTTTCGAGAGGTCGCGGGTTCGAGTCCCGGCCTGGCCAGTTTATTAACTTTTTATCCTTTAAAGGTAGTTTTTCTTCTTCATTATTATTATTATTATTATTGTTATTGTTATTGTTATTGTTATTGTTATTGTTATTGTTATTATTATTGTTATTGTTATTGTTATTGTTATTGTTATTGTTATTGTTATTGTTATTGTTATTGTTATTGTTATTGTTATTATTGTTATTGTTAGTACTAATTATTATTGTTAAAATAGTTATCATTACTAAAGTTATTATAATTACTTAGTATTATTATTATTAAGTATTAGGATTATTATTATTATTATTATTATTATTATTATTATTATTATTATTATTATTATTATCATTATTAGGAACATAATAAAATTATCATTATAAACATTATTTAGTGACAAAAATAATGCAACTTATTAGTATTTTGTAAATCTTAGTAATTGTACCATTTCTAGTACTATTATTATTATTATGAATATGTTTAGGATTATTATTATTGTTGTTATAAAACAATACAAGTTATTATTATTAGTAAATCATTATTATCAAAACTATCATTTTTGTTACAAATAAATATTTTGTACCTAAAATATACTTAATACATATATTATAATCATATTAATAGTTTATATATCACACACCAAATATAATAGCATTATTTATATAAATACTTATATATAACGAATTAAAAATATTTTTATAAAAAACTAACCATATATATATATATATAGATATATTAATATAACCAGGTATATAGATATTAAACATTTTAAATATATATACAAACTAAATAAGTATAATATATAATTCAAGTTATAATTGTTCGAATAAGATTATACATTTTAATATATATACAAATGATATAGGTTCGTGAATCCGAGGCCAACCCTGCATTGTTCAGTTTGTCTAATGTCGTCATATGTATTTTTACTACAAAATACATTAGGTGAGTTTCATTTGCTCCCTTTTTAAATGCTTTTGCTATATATATTTTGGGACTGAGAATACATGCGCTGCTTTTATAACTGTTTTACGGAATAGACAAAAGTACTTAAAATTACATTCTATGGTTGGATTATTAAATCGAATATGCCCCTTTTTATTAAGCCTGGTAATCTAAGAATTAGGGAACAGACACCCTAATTGACGCGAACTCTAAAGATAGATCTATCGGGCCCAACGAGCCCCATCCAAAGTATTGGATGCTTTAGTACTTCGAAAATTATATCATGTCCGAAGGAAGATCCCGGAATGATGGGGATATTCTTATATGTATATTGTGAATGTCGGTTACCAGGTGTTCAATCCATATGAATGATTTTTGTCTCTATGCATGGGACGTATGTTTATGAGAAATGGAAATATGAAATCTTGTGGTCTATTAAAAATTACAAAATGATTATTTATGATAAACTATTGAACTCACCAACCTTTTGGTTGACACTTGAAAGCATGTTTATTCTCAGGTACGAAAGAAATCTTCCGCTGTGCATTTGCTCATTTTAGAGAAATTACTTGGAGTCATTCATGACATATTTCAAAAGACGTTGCATTCGAGTCGTTGCGTTCATCAAGATTTTATTAAGTCAATTATAGTTAGATATATTATGAAATGGTATGCATGCCGTCAACTTTCGATGTAACGAAAGATTGTCTTTTCAAAAACGAATGCAATGTTTGTAAAATATATCATATAGAGGTCAAATACCTCGCGATGTAAACAACTGTTGTGAATCATTTATAATCGATATGGACTTCGTTGGATGGATTAGGACGGGTCCCTACAGTTGGTATCAGAGCGGTGGTCGTAGCAAACCAGGTCTTGCATTAGTGTGTCTAACTAGTAGTTGTTAGGATGCATTAATGAGTCTGGACTTCGACCTAGTAGTTGTTAGGTTATATTAACGAGTCTGGACTTGAACCTAGTATGCATGTCAAAAAGTTTTGCTTATCATTTTGTGTCGAAAATTATCTGCTTATCATTCTTAGTCTAGACACGTCTTGCTACATTGATTGCATAAATAGTGTATAGACAAAATTCATATCTTAGCATATCTGTTACTGTAAACCTTACCTGGCGTATCCCGTAAATTCCTCCGTAATCTACGAAACCTTTTGTTCTATATATATATGGATATTCTATGTAATTAGAATACCATCCGTTAGCCAGAAAATCATTTCATATCTAAAAATTCTTTATTCAATCGTACGAAATGGAATTCGTCATTAGTTCAAGTCACTCGGATTCCAAAATGGAATCCCACTCAAGCTCCGAAAGCAGTGTGACCGGAATGGATCAACCAATCAGTCATCATCTATTCTGGATGAATTGGGGATGGGTTCATAGACTCCTCAATCATTGGAGACAAGAAGAAGGTGATCCTTTCCATCCACCATATTGCCCTATTGGCGAAGAACATGAAGCACTTACCGGTGAACCTGTTCGAAACACCATCTTTTCTCTCATTTCCAGAGTATCTCTCCACGATTATATACTATACCAAATTCTAGATTATATTTATCCGCTAGTCCGAACCGAAAATCACCCCGGTGTAATAGAAGAAGTCAACGAGCTTCGCGCTCGGGTAGTGGCTTTAGAGAATATGGTGCGAAGGTTACAAACACCAACAGCAGCACCAGCAGCATAACCAGTACCACCACCAACGCCAACAGTACCATTACCACCACACACACACACAAAAAAAAAACAACCGCATCGCAAACCTCAACTTCACAATCAGTCACGCGAACATCAACGTCATACGCACCATGGATACCAAGGAGTACCAACAAAAATGAACGATGAAGTATTAATTCATAACTTCATTGAAGAAATATTCTACGAAGAATATGTGGCTTCTAAAAGTTTTAGAGATTATTTATCTTAGCTCAAACCGAAAATTTAATAAGTTTAATATCATATTGACTCATTAAATCCATAATTACATCTGAAGAAAATATATATGTATGTATATTTTCATAAAGATTGTAATTAAAAATTCTTTCGTACAAACTATAAATGGTGAAAATATTTTAACGGGTAGGTAATACCCGAGGAATATTTAGAATTCACATTAATAAGTTATACTGTACATTCTTCGAATCTGATTCAACAGTCATTCACTATCTTACTTACAACCATCGATATACGTATCCGTTCACCGCAGAATAACTATTTTTATTCAATTTCACATTCGGATTTTGATTTATCAGAATCCAACAAGTGGTATAATGAAGAAAAACATTTGACAAAATAAAATTTGTTAGAAACAAACAAATTAACTATGAGGAATTTTGTTAAGAATCCACGCTAACTGTTCCTAGCTAACTGTTCCTAGCTAACTGATTACATTTTATTTATCGCAATTTAATTATCGCAATTTTATTTATCGTCATTTAATTTCTGTTATTTACTTTATGCATTTAATTTATCGTCATTTAATTTCTGTTATTTATTTTACACACTTTAAATATCGGGACACGTATACAAGATTTTGACATATCATATCGACGCATCTATATATATTATTTGGAATCACCATAGACACTCTATATGCAGTAATGATCGAGTTCTCTATACAGGGTTGAGGTTGATTCTCAAATAATATATATACTTTGAGTTGTGATCGAGTCTGAGACATGTACACGGGTCACGATACATATTAATTAATTCGAATATTATATATTAAGCTATATATGAAATATTGGACTGTCAACTGTGGACTGCCAACATTGGACAATTAAAATGAATTAAAATATTGACTATAACATATGAAACTAAAAAATTCTTCAAGTTGCCACTTGATTTCATCTTAAACTTCAAATTATATCTTGACAATTACGATCTGCGTTCAAACTTTTCATGATACTTGAAAACACATCAATCTAGAGGATGAACCAACTGCACTTCATCTACGGAAGAAAAGATTGATACATATAGTTATGCACCTGAAAAACACTCGGATCCAGAGTAAACGTTTAACACGTATTTGTGCTAGCTCTTTTGGTGTTGTTGTTACCAAAAATAACTTTGCAATCCCTTTTCAAAGTAGCGAATTTTGTCACAGCTCCAGCAAGACAACTTCGACTTTTCATTCGAAACAACCTTATTATAACCTTGATATATATTCGTGCTCTTTTATTGTTACCAAGGAACCTTTCATATTCTACCATATTACTAGTAGACGTACCAGCAACCTCGTTGCTTCTTGGTTTAAATCTCTCCGATAAATCATTATATTTATTCATTGAAACCTTGTCATATACTCATCCGCATCTTGTAACGAGAACTGCCATGCCAATTATTGGGAGTCAACAATTAGTACTTTGAAAACGCACAGCATATCTACATCAACAGTTTTATGTATAACATTTATCTTTTAGAATTATGGTCTCTTGTTCTGAAATTCTGAAAAGCACTCAATCTACAAATCAATACTCTGAATGTTGAAAAAGCTGAATGAAGCAGCAGAAACTGTAGGCAACCGTAAACGACTTTAGTCATGGGAAGTTTGATGATAAGGAATAATATGTTGGAAAAGCTCAGAAACGTTGGAACTGGAAAACGGATAGAGTTAACCATGAAGGAGACCAAGGACAAATACAAGGACCATACCCTATATTCAAAGAATCCAGATAATTCTGGATCCGTTGAAATCCTTAGAGAATATCTTGCTCCGAAGTCATGTTAAAATCTTGCGGAAAATCTTTCTCCATCAACCATCAAACTTAGAAATTCCAAAATATCATCATCAATATCTTCGATATTTCTGAGGATATTTTCATAAATATTCTCGTCTGAAATTATATACCTCTTTGTGCTTCCTGTGTATCATTATATTGGAAACATTCAAGAGAAAATTTAGTACCAAAAAAAGCAGATTATGCGAAACTATGAAGAAAGCCGTGGACAAATCACAAAGAATAAGTTTGACTTCAAAGAATCCAAATGATTCAATGTCTGCTAAAGTCTTTAGTGAATATCTTACTCCTTACTCTAAACCATTATAGACAATAGTTTCTATCATCCTCTGATCTTAGATATTCTGAGATATTATCGTATCTTTCATTTTAAATATCCTCGATATTTCTGAATATATTTTCATAACTAATCTTATCTGAAATCATTTATCTCTTTGAACTATCAGTGTTACATCATATAGAAATTGTTAGTTTCTATATTATGTAAACTTTCGAGCCTAAAATATGAATGTTATTGAAGTAATGTTGGGAACTGATGCACGAGTTAGTATAATATAATGATACTTGATCAACGTGATTATATTACAGTAAGTCATGCTGAGTTTCTAATGAGACGTGATGATTCACAGATCATAACATCATCACGAGCCATGTTACATAACTCTTTCATTCTGCATAACTTCTGAACATATCAAAATATATATTCTTGATAGTTCTATACTCAATGATTCTGATAATTTGACAAATCAAATCGTGCTAATACTTTCTTTCTTATTTAGAACATGATGTTTATCCGAAATTCCATACTTACGAATTCTGGACCATTACTCACTTTACTAGAGGTCGGGAGGATTATAAATACAATAATCCCTAGAGCATAATAGAAATAAATAGATTCTTCAGGTGGGAGTTGGAAAAGAAGAACGATCATTGCGATAGTTAGAATAAGAACAAGGATCAGAACAGGGTTAAGCATTTTCATAAATCTTTTGAATTTGGGAATTGAGTATTGAAGTGGTGAAAATTAATGGAACGGAAAAGGTAAAATTTATAGTAAAAATATCAGACAGAGTAATCGAGGCAGATCACCATATTTAATTATAGAGATCTTAATTTCCTTATTTGCCGAAGAATCAAATCTTTTAGATTTCAAAGATTTTCTTTAATCCCTTGAATTCCGAAATTCAACCTTCTACGTCAAAGGTTAAGACGCACCCTATTTTTCTAAATTCAATCATGACTACGTCAAAAGTTAAGATGCATCTTACTTTCAAAATTCAACCCTGACTCTGTCAACAGTTACGACGAATTTTTACTTATCCTATTTCAACCTTTTGTGATAATTTCACTCGTACGCTTCGAATAATTGAGTTGTTTTATTCAAATCACCTGATGGTGATAAAACTTTAATTATTGACTCACATTCGTCATGAAAACATTTTTATTGTTAGCCATGACGACCACACTCAAATTTCGGGACGAAATTTCTTTAACGGGTAGGTACTGTGATGACCCAGGAATTTCCGACCAAATTTAAACTTAATCTTTATATGATTTCAACACGATAAGCGAAGTCTGAAATGTTGTATCTCAAAATTTCTGAACTACTTTTATAGATTCATTTAACCTTTGACCGATTCCCGACGATTCACGAACAGTTGTGTGTAACTAAATATGTAAATTATATATATAAATATAAGTGTATATATAATGTATTGAAATAATAAAATACACTTTAATCAATTTGAAATTTAAAATATAAAATAATAAACAGAGTAATAAGATTATTATTAGAAGTGAATATATAAAAATATATATATATATATATATATATATATATATATATATATATATATATATATATATATATATATATATATATATATATATATATATATATATATATATATATGTAATATTATTAAGAATCTACATAGGATAATTGTATATGAATGATTTCTATTAATTAGTATTATGTTAAAAAAAAAATATAAAACATGTAAATGTTAAATAGGTCAAAAGAGATACAAAATAAGTAAGTATCATTTAAAATGAATCCATATATAAAATATATGATTTCCATGCATAATTATTATTATGTGTATATGGTAATATATTGAAATATTAGAAATATTAAACAATCAATAAAAGTTATTATATGATACTTACTTTATAATAAAAATTACATAAGTAATAATAATACATATATATGGTACAAGTATAATTATAGTTGTTATAATAATATTGTTATTACTTTCAATATTAATATCAATACTAGTATTATTTATATTACAAATTATAGAGATGAATTTGATATATATATATAAATCATTATAGTACTATCATTACTAATATTATTATTATTATAAATATTAGTATGATTATGATTAGTAATATTATTATTATTAATAATGTTATCGATATAAATTCATAGTTATTATTATCCTTATCATTAATAATAATATTATATAAAGATGAAATCTGATATATATAAATTATTATACTATTATCATTATTAATATTAAAATCATAAGTAATATTAAGATTATTATCACTAGTATTATTATTTGTATCATTAAAAAGATTATTATAATCTTTATTATTAAATCAAATTTATTAAATTTAGCATTATTGTTAGTATTAATTATCATTACTAGATCCTTTAGCAATAATTTTATTAATTGTAATATCATTAGTGTAATATTAATAATATTAATATATTTATACTTGTAATTAACAAAATTTGAAAATTATATACATATAATTAGATTTATACATGCAGATTCATATAAATACATATACAGGTATTCAGGTATATAAAATACTAATATATATATATATATATATATATATATATATATATATATATATATATATATATATATATATATATATATATATATATATATATATATATTAAATAGTGATAATTACTAAAATATATGTAAATATGGATAAATATGAATTTATATACTGAAATATAATTATGTACTTTATTTGCAGTCGTTATCTAAGTTAAAGGAAATTTGTTTCTTTGTCTGAAAATCTGTACCATTTGATTCCAAACTTAGCACAAAGAAACAAAATCAGTTAAGAAATCGTACGCCACTTTATTTATTTTATTTTTATTCTGCTGTTCAAATAACAAAATTTGTCAAACCATTTGATTACTTAATAAACGAATTACTCGATGAATGGGATTAACACATTCCGTTTTTGTATTATCATTATCAAATAAAACCATTACTGTCAAAATTAGATTGAGTTTATTTAAGGAAAAATAAAACCGTCATTCTCTGTTTTGGTTCCAAAAATTGAAAAGCAAGAAAACGCTTTGAAATCAAAAATGTATTAATGCAAATATGTTATAAATCTTCAGTCTAAACTATCTGCAAATTTGCAAAACCCAATTCTTTTCATCGAGAATGAATTTTAGAGTCAAACTTTTGGAATCAAAAAGTCAACCATCTGTTCATCACAAAATTAGAATTCGTTTTAATGATTTCAGTCAAATTGAGTATTTAGAAAGTTTCTAATAACCATTTAAAAACTTTTTCATGTTTTAATCCCTATCTGAAACATATTTAAACTTCGAATTCGAGGTATGGTGTATATCGAGCTGTACATGGCTGTACAGCGTATTTTTTTCTGTTTTATTTGATTTAATCAATCAATTACTGTTTTTGTATTGTTTACACACCCTAAAATCTATTTTAATGTTTATTTGAGGGTGGTTTGATCCCTGAACCGATTTGTTTTTTTTAAAATGAAGAAGAAGAAAATAAGTCATAATTGGTACGGGTTATATATATATATATATATATATATATATATATATATATATATATATATATATATATATATATATATATATATATATATATATTCGTGAGGTATTAATCAAGAAATACAAGGTAGAAGGAATGGTTAAGTGTGGTGTCGGGTTTCGAGAGGTCGCGGGTTCGAGTCCCGGCCTGGCTAGTTTATTAACTTTTTATCCTTTAAAGGTAGTTTTTCTTCTTCATTATTATTATTATTATTATTATTATTATTATTATTATTATTATTATTATTATTATTGTTATTGTTATTGTTATTGTTATTGTTATTGTTATTGTTATTGTTATTGTTATTGTTATTGTTATTGTTATTGTTATTGTTATTGTTATTGTTATTGTTATTGTTATTATTGTTATTGTTAGTACTAATTATTATTGTTAAAATTGTTATCATTACTAAAGTTATTATAATTACTTAGTATTATTAATATTATTAAGTATTAGGATTATTATTATTATTATTATTATTATTATTATTATTATTATTATTATTATTATTATCATCATTATTAGGAACATAATAAAATTATCATTATAAACATTATTTAGTGACAAAAATAATGCAACTTATTAGTATTTTGTAAATATTAGTAATTGTACCATTTCTAGTACTATTATTATTATTATGAATATGTTTAGGATTATTATTATTATTGTTATAAAACAATACAAGTTATTATTATTAGTAAATCATTATTATCAAAACTATCATTTTCGTTACAAATAAATATTTTGTACCTAAAATATACTTAATACATATATTATAATCATATTAATAGTTTATATATCACACACCAAATATAATAACATTATTTATATAAATACTTATATATAACGAAGTAAAAATATTTTTATATAAAACTAACCATATATATATAGAGATATATTAATATAACCAGGTATATAGATATTAAACATTTTAAATATATACACAAACTAAATAAGTATAATATATAATTCAAGTTATAATTGTTCGAATAAGATTATACATTTTAATATATATACAAATGATATAGGTTCGTGAATCCGAGGCCAACCCTGCATTGTTCAGTTTATCTAATGTCGTCATATGTATTTTTACTACAAAATAAATTAGGTGAGTTTCATTTGCTCCCTTTTTAAATGCTTTTGCTATATATATTTTGGGACTGAGAATACATGCGCTGCTTTTATAACTGTTTTACGGAATATACACAAGTACTTAAAATTACATTCTATGGTTGGATTATTAAACCGAATATGCCCCTTTTTATTAAGTCTGGTAATCTAAGAATTAGGGAACAGACACCCTAATTGACGCGAACTCTAAAGATAGATCTATCGGGCCCAACGAGCCCCATCCAAAGTACCAGATGCTTTAGTACTTCGAAAATTATATCATGTCCTAAGGAGGATCCCGGAATGATGGGGATATTCTTATATGTATATTGTGAATGTCGGTTACCAGGTGTTCAATCCATATGAATGATTTTTGTCTCTATGCATGGGACGTATGTTTATGAGAAATGGAAATATGAAATCTTGTGGTCTATTAAAAATTACGAAATGATTATTTATGATAAACTATTGAACTCACCAACCTTTTGGTTGACACTTGAATGCATGTTTATTCTCAGGTACGAAAGAAATCTTCCGCTGTGCATTTGCTCATTTTAGAGAAATTACTTAGAGTCATTCATGAAATATTTCAAAAGACGTTGCATTCGAGTCGTTGCGTTCATCAAGATTTTATTAAGTCAATTATAGTTAGATATATTATGAAATGGTATGCATGCCGTCAACTTTCGATGTAACGAAAGATTGTCTTTTCAAAAACGAATGCAATATTTGTAAAATGTATCATATAGAGGTCAAATACCTCGCGATGTAAACAACTGTTGTGAATCGTTTATAATCGATATGGACTTCGTCCGGATGGATTAGGACGGGTCCCTACAATATTAACTCATTAAATCCATGATTACATCTGAAGAAAATATATATGTATATATGTTTTTGTAAAGATTGTAATTAAAAATTCTTTTGTACAAACTGTTAATGGTTAAAATATTTTAACGGGTAGGTAATACCCGAGAAATATTTAGATTTCACATTAATAAGTTACAATGTACCTTCTTCGAATCTGATTCAACAGTCATTTACTATCCTACTTACATTCACAGATATATGTATCTGTTCACCGCAGAATAACCATTTTCATTCAATTTCATATTTGGATTTTGAACTATCAGAATCCAACAAGTGGCATAATGAAGAAAACATTGGACAAAATAAAATTTGTTAGGAAACAAACAAATTAACTATGAGAAATTTTGTTAAGAATCCACGCTAACAAAATCCTAGCTAACTGTTCCTAGCTAACTGCTAATTCCTTATTACATTTTAATTATCGTAATTTATTTTATCGCAATTTAATTCTCGCAATTTTATTTATTGTCATTTAATTTCTGTTATTTATTTTACACACTTTATTTATCGTCATTTAAATACTGTTATTTGCGCATTTAAATATCGGGACACGTATACAAGGTTTTGACAAATCATATCGACGCATCTATATATATTATTTGGAATAACCATAGACACTCTATATGTAGTAATGCTCGAGTTATCTATACAGGGTTGAGGTTGATTCTATAATAATATATATACTTTGAGTTGTGATCGAGTCTGAGACATGTATACAATGAGTCACAATACGTATTAATTAATTCGAATATTATATATGAATTATTAAATTACTAACTATGGACTAATAACTGTGGACTATCAACATTGGACAATTAAAATGAATTAAAATATTGATTATAACATATGAAACTAAACCATTCTTCAAGTTTGCCACTTGATTTTATCTTAAACCTCATTTGTATCTTGACGATTACAGTCTGCGTTCAAACCTTTCATGATTCTTGAAAACACCTCAATCGAGAGGATGAACCAACCGCACTTCATCTACGGAAGAAAAGATTGATGCATATAGTTATGCACCTGAAAACACTCGGAACCTGAGTAAACGTTTAACACGTATATGTGCTAGCTCCTTTGGCATTGTTATTCCCGAAAATAACAATGTAATTCCTTTTCAAATTAGCCAATTTCGTCACAGCTTCAGCAAATCAACTTCAATTTTTCATTCAAATAAGCCTTATTATCACTTTGATATAAGTTTGCCTTTCGTCATCGTTACCGGAAAACCGTTTATATCCCACCACATTAGCAGTAAACTTACCAGCAATTTCATCGATCTTTGGTTTTTCGAAAAATCATTATATTCATTGAAACCTTATCATATACTCATCCGAATCTTGTAACAAGAATTGTCATACCCATTACCAGAAATTAGCAAATCAGTATTTTGAATCTCGCAGCGTTACTACAGCAACAGTTATAAGTATACATATAACATCTATCTCCTAGACTTACGTACTTCAATCGTGAACTTCTGAAAAGAACCCAGTCTACGAATCCATACCGTGAATTTTGAAAAATGCTGATGAAGCAGCAAAAAATGTAAACGACTGTAACAGCCAAAAGTTTGATGATAAAAAAAATAATGTGTTGGCAAAGCTCGGAAAAAAGAAGATTTGGTACTGGAAAACGAATTGAGCAAACCATGAAAGAGACTGTGGACAAATCACAAGGACGAAATCTACCTTCAAAGAATCCAAATGATTCAGTATCTACTGAAGTCATTAACGAATACCTTGCTCCTGACTCTAAACCCTTGCGGACAATATTCTTCATCATCCTCTGATCTTAGATATTCTAAGATATCATCATATCTTTCATTATAAATATCTTAGATACTTCTGAAGATATCTTCATAACCCTTCTTATCTGAAATCAATTATCTCTTCGCGATATTTGTGTACATCATAAAAGAAACTGCATAGTTTCTGTATTCTGTAAACCTCGAGTTTAAAATATGAATGTTTTTGAAGTAGTGTTGGGAACTGAAGCTTGAGTTAGTATAATATAATGACACTTGATCAACGTGATTATATTACAGTAAGTCATGCTGAGTTTCTAATGAAACATGATGATTCACAGACTATAACATCATCATGTGCCATGATACACGACTCTTACATTTTATCTAATATATAAACATATCAAGAACATAATTTCTTGATAGTTCTATCTTTTGTCTTGAATTCTGGTAATTTAACCAATCAAAAATCGTACTATTACAAATTCTCTCTTAGAACGTTAGTCATGTTCATTTGAAATATCATATCTACGAATTCTGGACCATTATTCACTTGACTTAAAGTTGGGAAGAGAAAACAAAAGGATGGAACTCCAAAATATAAAGGAAACGAAGGGAATGAATTTATAGTAAAATATTCGACAGAACAATCAAAACAGATCATCGCATTTAACCAAAGAAGATCCTAATTTCCTTAATTACCGAAGAACCAAATCTTATTACAAAGATTTCCTCTAAAATCCCTTAATTTCTGAAAAATCAACCGTGACTACGTCACCGGTTAAGTCAAATCTTCAATTACTCATTTTCACTCTTTTGTGATAGCTTCATTAGTACTCTTCGAATAATCGAATTATTTTATCCTTATTACTCAATGGTAATAAAACTCTATTTATCAGCTTATATGAGTCATGAAAACATATTTATTGTCAGTCATGATGATCCAACTCAAATTTCGGGACGAAATTTCTTTAACGAGCAGGTACTGTGACGACCCGAAAATTTTCGACCAAATTTAAACTTAATCTTATAATGATTTCGACACGATAAGCAAAGTCTATTAAACCGAGTCTCAAGATTTTTGAACTGTTTACATGGATTCATTTAACCTTTGACTATTCCCGACGATTCACGAACAATTAATTGTAAAGAAATATGTATATATATATATATATATATATATATATACACACACATATATGAATTCTAAACATAAATAGTATCATATATTGTAAGTAGTAAATATTAAAGATTCAAATTATTATAATTAGTAAATATGGTAAATTTTGTAAATTGTATTATATTAAATGAATTACAAGTTTGAATATAATTGTTATATTAATATTATTAACATTATCTTCATTATAAATGTTAACATCAATATTTATATTATTAAAATTATTATTTTTTAATATGAAATATACATATAAATTGAAACATTAATATAATAGAAGTAATTACAAGTAAAGATATAATTATTAATAGTATTATTATTAATTTCATTATGATCAAAAATAAATATATCAGTATTATTAATATTACTAAATAACATATATAAAGTTTGATACATTTAATATTACTAGTGTTATCGTTATCATTATTAATATCATTATTAATTTTAATTAGTTATATGATTATTATTTATATGATTATCATTATTATCATAAGTAATACAACTAGTATTATTATCATTAATAAAATTATCATTATCAGTTTTATAATTAATATCATTATTATTACACATTAATATTATAAATACTATAAAAATAATTAGTACTAGTATTATTATGATATTTACCATTAATAATATTAGTATTATCTATTACACTAAAAGTTATTATTATTTTGACATATTATTAATATTACCCTTATTATTATTAGTATTAATATTAATATTATTATTAGTATTTTGATTATTATTAATATAATTATAATTATTAATTATTAACATTAAAATCGTTTATATAAAACCGTATATGGATTGGGATCAAGATCTGTTGCACGTTTCCTTCAAGCTTTATTTTTGTCTGGAACTGATTACAATCAAAAATAGTTAAAGGGTACGATTCAGTTAGCAATCGATGTCATTCTATATTTTATTTATTTATATTTATTATTTATTTCCCTTGCTGTACGAAATTTTTGATTCTTGTCGACCATTATTCTGCTACAAAACAAAGAAGATTGAATTTTAGATGCTGTAATAATTTTCCAATATCACATTACCTATCCACCCCTGCAAGGAATCAAAACATAGAAAAATATAAAAAGAAAGGCTTCATAACCTCTGTTCTTCACCATTTACATCAAAAGCTCGATTTCTGAAATAATTTCAAATTCTATAAATGCAATTCTGTTTGAAAACTTCTACTCAATCTATCTGGAAAGTTTCAATTGTCAATTTTTAGTATCGAGTTCCAATTTCGAAGTCAAAGTTAATTTATAAAAAGGCAAACATTCTGTTCTTCGTGAAATTCGACTTCCTTTTGATGTTTTGAGTTAAATTGAGGATCCAGATAGTTTTTAGGAGATATTTGGAAAATACTTTATGAAGGAATCGAAGTCTGAAACCATTTCAATTTCAAAATCAAGGTTCATGTTCTTCATTGTTCTTAGTGAACGAAAATAATTTTTTTTATTTAATTTGTTATATTAAACCAATTCAAACATATAGAACGTTTCCATTTCTATTTCAAGCCATAATCAAATTAAACAACTCGTTGTCATAACTTGTGTTTGGTAAATTGATGGATTCTGTGAAAATGAAGAAGGAGAAGAAGAACACAGAAATATAGCGTTAAATATAATTAAGTTATAGAATTAATCAGAAAAGTGTCACGGCTTGGATGGTTGAGGGTGTGTTCGGGTTAGCTAGAGGTCTCGGGTTCGATTCCTGGATGAAGCATATTTTTTTAAAAGATTTTTTCCTTAAGGTAGTCTTCTATTTTTAAAAATATTATTATTATTATTATCGTTTTTATTATTATTATTATTATTACTACTATTATTATTATTAATGTTATGTATTTATTTTTACTTACTAATATTAATGTATTACTAATTATTACCATTATTATTAATAACATGATCATAAAAATTATTATGACTAATATAGTTTATATTATTAACATTACTAATATTATTAGTATTAACATTATTATTATTAGTATTATTATTATTGTATTACTATTGTTATTATTAAGTACTATGATTAAGACTATGGTTATGTTAATTATTGTTACTACTAACATGAATATTATGAATATTGTTATCATTAATATAAGTATTATTATTATTATTATCATTATTATTAAGACTAGTATTAGTATTAAGCATTAATTGTATTATTATTATTTTTAAATTTAAATCTGAAGATACTAGAATATTAGGAAGAGAGTTATGAAATAAAAATATTATAATTAAATTATGAATTAAGTATAATATAATTAAGATTAAGTAAAAATCATGATTAAAAAGTATTGTTATAAACGTTAATTCAAAACCTAGAATATGAAAATAATATTTTACTATAAATAATGTTAAGTAATATGTATAAATTTAGAAATTTAAAAACTATGGATAAGTTATAAATTATTATTATCATTATCATCAAAATTATTACTAACACTAACAAAAATTAGTATTATCATTATTATTATCATTTTTACTAATATCATTATTAATGTTAAAGTAACTATTAATTATATAAAACCATACCTAATACATGTAACCTAACTATATTATTATAATTAATTATTCAAGATATATATAATAAATACATTAAAGTTATTAATGGAACACATAGTTTATTAAAATAACGGTTATATCACTAAGTATAATATATATATATATATATATATATATATATATATATATATATATATATATATATATATATATATATATATATATATATATATATATATATATATTTGTTTGATTACAAGTATATATTTTAATATATATACAAATGATATAAGTTCATGAATCCGAGGCCAACCCTGCATTGTTCAATATCGTCATATGTATTTTTACTACAAACTACATTATGTGAGTTCATTTGCTCCCTTTTACTCTTTATATATTTGGGACTGAGAATACATGCGCTGTTTTTATAACTGCTTTATTAAATGCTTTTGAAATATATTTTGAACTGCGAATACATGAAATGCTTTTATAAATGTTTGACGAGATAGACACAAACAAAACATTCCTCGAATGAATTATTATGCAGACAGAAGTTCTGCGAATTATTATTGAATTATGTGGACATGATAATTACCACCATTGAATTATATGGACATGATAATTGCCACCATTGAATTATGTAGACATGATAATTGCCACCATTGATTTATGTGGACATGATAATTACCACCATTGAATTATGAGGACATGATAATTGCCACCAATTGATGTGAATGTTATGTATCGAGAGAATGATTTTTATACACAGGTTATGTGTATTACTTTTTGTGCACGAGATATGTGTACGGTTACTAAGATTTGTGAAAATGGTTTCGTACACGAGAAAGGTGTACTGTATTTAAAAGATATCGCATGTACATTACGGGTGGGTATAGGATTCGGGCCCATTTGTACCATGCAGCATTTAAATCTTGTGGTCTATCAAAATGATGAATTTGATTGTTTTATGATAAACCTATGAACTCACCAACCTTTTGGTTGACACTTGAAAGCATGTTTATTCTCAGGTATGAAGGAAATCTTTCGCTGTGCATTTGCTCATTTTAAAGACATTATTTGGAGTCGATCATCGCAATGGGACCGGATGTTGGTGACTTCGTCCAGATGGATTAGGACGGGGTATGACAACGTGTATACTATGTCTTGATTATTTCAAGGTGATGTATCGATCTATATATTTACTACTAACTGTGGACTACTAACTGTGGACTACTAACTGTGGACTACTAATTGTGGACTACTAACGTTGGACTACTAACTTGACAACTTAAAACACGTGATTGAAAATATAAACTTAAACAATCACACGTGATTGAAAGTATGAACTTAAACAATCACACGTGATTGAAGATATGATATGAACTTACTATATTAATTTTGTTCACATGTATTATTATCTGAATCGTTATTATTGTTATAGGTTCGTGAATCCAAGGACGACGGCCATATTTTTAATAAGTTGAAAATTTATTATTAATATACTTTTACTACTGTGAGTATATCGTCCCATTTTTAAACTCTAAACTATTTTGGGATGAGAATACATGCATTTTATGTTTTACGCTATGGACACAAGTACTTAAAATATATTCTACGTTGAGTTGTACCACCTTGCATATCTTCCCTAATAGCTTGGTAAATAATATTTACATGTTGTAAGAACATGTAAGCGCGAATCCTATTGATAGATCTATCGGGTTTGACAACCCCAACTGGGCTAGTCGCTCTAGTATCATAAACGGTTGCATAGTACTTCATTTTACTACACTTGGTACCGTGTAGGGAGATTTCATAATAAAGGGAATATGCTACATTAATGATTAAGTATGGTTACCGAAGCGCTCAACAACTTATAGAATATCTTTATTGAAATGTTTGTAACTATGAAATGGTGTGGTCTATATTTATATTGATGCTAGCTTTAAACCTATATATATCTCACCAACTTTTGTGTTGACTGTTTAAGCATGTTTATTCTCAGGTCCTTAAGAAAGTCTTCCGCTGTTGCATTATCTGAGCAAGCTGTGCATGGAGTCTCATGCTTTTGTTTAAATGAATTGTTGCATTCAATAAAACCTTTGTCATGTATTATATTCGACTGTTATGTCACGTGTGTAGTGTTTGAAAACCGATGTATTATGGGGATTATTCCTTAAATAATCGCCCACTTGTTTAAAACATGCATTATGTATAATAATGGTGTGCTTTTTATGAAACGAATGCAATATTTTCTAAAACGTATCATATAGAGGTCAAATATATAGAGGTCAAATACCTCGCTATGGGACCAATGATTAACGTACTGCATTTATAGTAATATGAACGGGTCGTTTCACAGTATCAAAAATCCAGGAATCACTAGAAAAGTGTATAACTGTATATGAAATATACCTGATTTGTTGGTCTCACCAGCTTTGCCTTTTTCAACTCAGATAGGTAGGAAGAACAATTTCTCCTCCAGTGGCCAACCTTTCCACAGTGGAAACATTCGGCGTCTTTAGCTGGGTTTTCTTTCTTGGGAGGTGGTGGAATTTTCTTCTTAGCAATTGACTTGCCTTTTCCATTTCTCCAAGTTTTCGGCTTATTCTTTTTCACCATACCTTCCCTAATCATAAGGACACCTGAATTGGAAACCTTAGATGGAATATTCTATTCAGCAGTTTTGAGCATCGAGTGCACCTCTGCCAGAGATTTCTCCCAACCTTCCATATTTTAATTCATCACAAATTGGTGATACGATTTTGGTAGTGAAGCCAAAACCGTGTTCAGAGCCAAGTTAGGCAGCAAGGTAGTTCCAAGTTTTTCCAATCGGTCAATGTAGCTTTTCATTTTCAATACATGAGAGCTCACTGATTGGACCTCCTCCATTTTGCATATTTGAAGAAGCTTATAAGTTTCATATAACTCTTGACTAGCCTGTTTCTGAAACATATTTTTCAGCTCAGTCATCATATCATATGCTGTACGATCTTCCATTTCCTTTTGGAGGTCAGAAGTCATACTAGCAAGCATGATTAAAGCTATATTCTCTTACTCATCAAACAACTTCTGATAAGCATTCTTTTGAGCAGCAGTAGCTGTCTCAGCAGGAGAATCGGGTAAGGGTTCTTCAATTTTGTTCAACTTCCCTTCATATTTGAGAAAAATTCTCAGGTTGCGGTACCAATCGAGGAAGTTTGAACCATTGAGTTTCTCCTTCTCCAACAAAGAAAGGAGGTGGTTTACCTTTTGATTGTTTGACATCTACAAAAGAACAAGGTTCAATTTTAGTATTTTCGATATAATACTTTAATAAATTAATTACCCAAGTTTTAATATATTTAAAAACAATTAATTTACGAAAGCCTAAGATCCACATAGAGGTTCCATAACTACATCTGTTGATCAGCTAGCATTTATAGAGTCTACTGGTAGGTAGCGATTACCAATTGTATCACAGGTGCAACTTTTAGATCTTTATAGGACTTAGAAATATGTGTAGTTCAACAAACCACTATTATCTACTGGCATGTTTGTCCCATCCTTGCCTCGAATTCAGGTATCACCGTGAATACGATTAAGTCGTCCAATTTGGAAACTGTGAAAATTCAGCCTAGTCTCACTCGTAACTGAAAATCCACCTCGTGGTTATAATCCGATTAGGTCTCACTGTAACCAAAAAAAATAACGAGGAGTATTTGCAAGCTCATTGGATGGCATGACTTAAATTTGACGGGTATTTTAAAAATGTTTGTGTTAACGAATAATGCATGCACACAAGATTCGCTACACTATTTGTTAAAAATCATTTTAACCAATTGTATATATGTCGATCGTGTTTATGCGTCTAGTTTGTTATTTTATTTTATATATAAAAATAACAAATACACATTATGTATCGTTTTAAAACAGTTTTAAAAGATGTCGCCCATATATATATTATTTGAGTTTCAAAAAAATATTTAACTTTAAACTCGTTAGAGTTTGACTTTTTTAAAATCGTCAATTTTAATCTTTGAAACTCGTTACTAGTTTTATTTGATGTTTTCATCAAAAACATTTAGCATATATTATAATCAATAATTAAAAATTAAATATGAATGCGTAAAATAAAACACAACCATATCATGCACCACACACGCATAGCCTAGCCCAAAAATCCTATGCTTGATCACATGAGCCGACATGGGATCAAGAGGTCAAACTAAGGGTAATATCGTAGCTCCTACTTAATTCAAGAATCAAGTGAAAACTTGACAAACGCCATCGTTGTCAACTTGACATGTTCGCCATCTTCTAAGTCAAACTCCACGTTGCATCTTTATCTTTAATCTTCATCTTATTACATTTATTTAAAATTGAAAAATACAACTAATCTAATACTTTTATAATTTAGAATAAACTTAAATACAATACTATGAAAAATAAATATAATACAACTTTGGCTTCAAAATGGCCTT
This sequence comes from Rutidosis leptorrhynchoides, assembly GCF_046630445.1. Classification (NCBI taxonomy): domain Eukaryota; kingdom Viridiplantae; phylum Streptophyta; class Magnoliopsida; order Asterales; family Asteraceae; genus Rutidosis; species Rutidosis leptorrhynchoides. The sequence goes on from NC_092342.1 coordinate 107,932,398, forward strand.
TCTAATAAAAATAAATAATCAATATGACTTAATATTGTCGTAATCAACAATCACAACAATCATACATAGGTCGGGGCATTATGGGCTATGTGTGCAATCACAATTTTAATAACTACATTATTAAAACCTACATATGGCTTGTCCATAGTTACAATGCATGTGTACAACCATGGAATGAAATAAACAATAATTATTCAAGCCATAAATAATAAATTCAAAATTTATAACAGTGATTTTTTTCAGATCTTATTTGTACGTCATGAGGTAATCAACAAAGTTGACTTTCAAAACCATAAAGGTTTTGACTCTTACCAATTCACCACAAAGCTAAATCTAAAGAAAATCACGCGACAATTAAGATGGTGTAAAAGCGGCTATGATACCACTGTTGGAAAATCGTGTGTACTTTTAACAATTCAGATTAACGCAGCGGATAGTTAAAAATAATAATCTTTTATTTTTTCATAAAACATTTACAAGATTAAATATTCATATATTTAATGAAACATGCACACGATTAATTTATCCCAATGAGATCCAGTTTCACCATAATAATTGTCAATAATATAAATACAAAGTGAGTTAACGATATACCTTTCTTGAAGAAACTGATGAGATGGAGAGAAACTTACGATCAAAGAATATGATCGTCTCTTTGGATAGTCCACAACACTTTCAGACAACACCAATGAATGCTAGTCCAAACCCAAGTAACTTATTAATATAATCAAGTTATATTAATAAATAATTAATACTCCATACTACGTAAACTATCGCTTGACTCTTTTGAAAATAAAAAGAAACGTAAAAGTTTCTTTTGGTTTTGTGTCCCACAAGAGAGAAAATGGGATGCTTTCAAGATATGTGTTTGAGAATTGCATTTTCCATATCCTTCTCTAACCAAAAAGACCGAATATATATATGCAAAAGTAAACCCACCTTTTTAAAACGCGTAAACATTATTTTCAAAATATATTTAGTTACCAACTCTGATCCCTTTTCCTTTACGTAGCCACCAAGACAAATAATATTTACATATTGTTTATTATTTAATTCAACATTAAATATTTATGTAATCATAATTAATTAATTCAAAATTAATTAATCACTCAATGAATTTGTAATGGAGTATTTTAACTTGTTTCGTCACTTAGGTAATATATATATATATATATATATATATATATATATATATATATATATATATATATATATATATATCAATAGTTTAACGTCTATGTGTATATATGTGTGATCCCAAAGGCTCAAATGAATTTAGCCATATAGTTGTATGTTGTACCTTGCACATTAATCCTACATGTTGATGGCGTGCTCCTCAGGCGAGCTTGATGGTTGCACGGCGTGTTGTTCAGTTTGGTCGACGTGGTCACTTTTGATTGGTTCTGCATAACCTTCGCCATTGCCTTAGTGCTTGATAGATTCTTAACAAAATAGGCTCCTTGATGAACCGCGTCTATATATATCCTTGTCGATCATCATTCAACAATACAACTTTTGGGATAGCATTGTTAGCTTTGTTCAGATTGAGAAAACTCTTAAAAAAAACTTATGATTTACGAGGTAGCTTTGTTCAAAATGTGTATATGTATATACAGGGCAGATAATGCACCTAGTGTAGCTTGATTTAGTTCTAGACGTGTGTTAAAATAGGCATCTTAGAAATGTTCCTTTCATTCTTGGACAAATATTAATTACGGAGTAAATTTTACAGCTACTAATTAAAAAGTTTAAACTGAATTTTTGGCATATAGACGTGTTTTAGAAAACACAATTTTCGAGTAAGAAAATACTTAGCCTCGCTGGTTGATCGATCTCACACTTCACTTTTGCAGCGTTGAGTGTCATGACTACAGAAACCAACAATGAAAGTAGTCATGCATTGTAAGATGACTTTAACCCTTAACATGATTCGTAAAAGGATACTCCTTAGTCCTTACTCCTAATACATCTCTGCAAATGTGTATATATGAAACAAGCACTCTAACAAAAAAGCTATTTTTACACTATTGTTGTCCCTTTCATCGATAAGATGAAAACAATATGCAACAAACAAGTTTTCCGTGTTAGTGACTTGGTGTTGTCGTAACAAAAGTATACGATTCAAGCTTATAATCGGAAATATCAAAAGTATTATTGGAAATATTAATTTCTTGTGATTATAGTTAAAATGAGATGATTCAATATTATTATTATTATTATTATTGTTATTATTATTATTATTATTATTATTATTAGTTTAAGACCCGCGAAATTCGCGGGTTTCTCCAAGCATATTTGTTGTAATGGAGCTAAAGATGTTATGAAACTATACATATTAATTAAGGTTAAGGCTACTCAAGGGTCATATACTTTTTATTTTGTCCCGATGTAGGTCATATACCCAAAAAAAATACTATTATAGGCTATAAACTTTAAAAAATGTGTTAATGTAAACCAACTTAACTTGTTGACCTGATAAATCGATTTTGTAGATTAAGCTTAAAAAATATACTTTTTTTGTTCTTTTTGAAAGTATGTGACCTACATTAGTATTTTTTTGAGTATATGGCCTACATCGGGACAATAAAAAGTATATGACCCTTGAGTAGCCTTAACCCTATTATTTAATGAACTTTAGATATATGAGAAATTGAATCAAATTTATGGAACAACTTTAAAGCGTTTCGATTTATCTTTATTTTTGGATTGCAAAAAGTTGCCCATTAGATAGCACAAATAAAATTAAAAAGTTTTGCTTGCCAAACTCAGGTTAATTCATCTACTAATATTGTGTAAATGGTTGGTTCCGACCACACTTGCCTGGGACTGCACACGACCCGATAGGCAGTTGGCATCCAAAGGGTACACGGGGTTAAAGGTTCCCCGCCGATCTAACCTTTTTTCATCTCAAATATTGTGTAAATAGTTTAGATACGCAAAGGAAACACCTTACGATGAGCAGGGCCGGTCCTGAGTGTTCTGTTGTCCGGGGCGAATCGATCAAATAATGCCCCTACTCTATTTTATAAACAAGTGTTCGAAAGCTAATCGACTTATATAACTCATTTTCACGTTAATTTTTTTTTAAATAAATTTAGTGTGTCAATTTGAAGAGATAAACTACGATAAAAGTGATGAATTCGAGTCTAATTAAAAATTTTATAGTGTCTTTTTCTTTTTCATACGTGATTTAATTAAGGCGTAAATTATAAAAGAAAAATATCAAGTAATGTTACATGTGTCTAAATATTAGACTATTACTTGATATATCCCAAAATATGTGTCTATAATTCTATTTTTCTTTTGTTTCAAAATAATTGTTTACCTTCAAAAAAGACAATCAACTTTACATTTTTATTCTTAAACATTTTTTTCAAAAATTTACATCTTAAAAAGATTCATTTTTATACTATACCAAAATTTGTTTGTGCACACCAATAAAATGGGACTTTCAAAATAGGACTTTTGTTCCTTATAGAAATAATTAAATTAAAGAAAATATAAAAATCAAGTAGTACTATGGAGTATTATATTAAGAAATCAATAAACTTATTTTATGAATTCACATTATTATGACACCTCTATTGCTAGATTAGAATTTCAAAATCCTACCGTGATTGTACAATACGCTATATATGTTGTACGATATATTGAATTTTAATAAAATTAACAATCTGACAAATGAAAAAAAGCTTATAACATCAAGAAACAAAAGATTTTTTCTCTTTTCAAATTTTGACTTTCTTTCTTCCTCTCTCTTCCTCCATGAAATTTCTCCTCTAAACTTACAAAATAAACTCAACTGCACTTAAAAAAAACTCATAACTCTAAATTTAATGCCCCTTAAAATGTGATGCCCGGGTGCCGTCGCCCCTGTGACCCTACCCTAGGGCCGGCCCTGACGATGAGTAAAATGGGTGGTATTATGGCACCGCGTACATTACAATATTCCCCCCGTCCCAGCACAAGCGTCTCATGTTGACTTTTCAAAATACAGAGGACACTTGCAGTGAGACGGAGGGAGTACTATTATTTTATTTCACTTTGTATTAATTATACGTTTAACATATCATCCCCTATCTTACTTCAAAGATTAAAGATTATAGACGAATATATATTAAAATGATATTAAATAATTCTAATAGCAAATGCAAAGTTCATACATACTGAAAACCAATTATTGCATTAACTATTCTTTATAAACAAATAGAGTACTAAATCTCACACGACCTATAATTTACATAGTACTTCGTTCTCCAGTTACCTAAACAAAGTTGCCAACAACTAATTAAAGGAAATACTTGGAGAATCTTTATTTTCACCGGAAAGGGTTTGTTATGCATATGAAGAACAACAGCCGAGTATACATCATGTTGTCATTTTTTACTAAACCCTGAGCAATTGCAATTTATCATTAGAAACCTTAGGCAGTGCTCTCATCCCAACAAAACGAACATAACATACTCGTGAGTAAACATAGAAGTGCAATGATCCTTTAGGATCGGTTTCAGCAAGATATTGAGAGTCCAAGCTATCCCATTTGCTTACCGCACATCCATTACTCTTCCTTATTGTCAATTTAAAAATTATATATATAGCCAAATGAAAAAAATTCAATTCCTTAACTCTTTTTGACCTACAAGTGCTACACAAAATGAATCCATGTTTGCTATTTGCACAAAACTACTTCCTTTTACCTATTTTGGCTTGACCCGCCCATTTGGTCACCTTATAATAAACCACGATGATGATATAGGAGTGAATAATCAAAATTACCTGGTTACTCTAAATAAACTTGCATGTGCCAGTTTAAGTCAATTAATTTGGAAAATAGGAAAAAAACAAAATAATCTCATGATGATTAACCATTTTAATCAAAGAAACAACTAACCTTTTACGTTGTTACAAAAATATCAGTGGACTTAAATCTACAAATGGTTGTAATTATCACAAGTAATCATCAGATATATGTTATACAATTAGATTTTGTTATCTTTCAGATATGACCATTTTGAATTGATTATGTGACCCATTTTGTAGTATGCTTCAACTCACTATTTTCAAACATGATACTTCATATATGAATGAACTAAGTAATATCTCGTCCATTATCATCGAAAGAAACAAAATTAAATCTAAATTACCTGGAAGTGCCTTCCAAATGTATTCTGAAACGTTTTATAGAACTTTTATAAAATCTGCACAAATAGATGAAATCATTACCGTTTCAGATAATTAGATTTGCGAGAAGAAACAAAAAGTCACTTTGATATGCTAACAAAACTCAAAAAATTACTTGTCTTATTTTTTTCAGTCCTTGTAGCTGCAATGAAGTCGTGAAGTTGAAACAGCTGTTTCTCTATTTCCCGTTTTCCCTGCAACATGATTGAAAGCATGTAACCGTAGTACTTTTATTAGACCAATTTATTCACACAACTCTTTGAATTACAACAGAACTCATGTCTAAGTCCCAACCCACATCAACCCATATATAAAAGAGAACATTTTATGGTCCTTTTGCATAACACCTACATGTCCAGGCTCCAACAATTGTCACATCCGTTCCCCTGCAAGAACCATATCTACATATAAGACAAACCTGATCAACTTCATATTACAAAATCCACCCACCCTGTTTTTTTGTTCATGAACAGATATTTTAACATGAATGCATACTTTTGAAGGAAACATGATCAATATATGAAACAATGCAATTTGCCTAACAAGGGTAAATAACACTTTAATGGTAACACACCTGCATATTTTTTCGTTCCTGACACCAATGTCTCGTACAATATTACGATAAGATATTAGGAAAACCAGGAACTTTGGATCAGAAGACGTGGCACCCCACATCTGAAACTCGTGATAAAAGAGAAGTATTAGACAAACGGTGTTAGTAGAACGACTAAATCACAAGGCTAAAAAAGGGACATGAAAAACTAATTGCCCAACAAAAAAATAAGAGTAATAAGCACCAACATATGATTGGCAAACCTCACCTACATCTGGTCTTGTACTTATACTTATCTGCGTTAGTTCAGTAATGTTCATCCGGCGTTGTAGCTGCAAATTGAAAAAAGACATAAAATAAATTAGCACCAAAAATGGAAGAGGGCATTATATTCTTCGGAGGAATAAAAAAGGGTCATTTTCTATAACATTTTTCTTATTGTTGGAGAAGGCACCATTATCCTTTTGTTGGCCATCTTGTTCTTCTTCCTCTGAATCTAAACCAACTTTCTTGTTTGATGATGCATTAGTAGCAATATCTTCATTCTTATTGCTTTCCTGTAAAAGTTGCTTCATGAAACATAAACATAACCACTATGATAAACATACCTCAGAGGTGGCCGCTTCCTTGAAGGTGAACTTCTCAAAGACCATTCTGAACTAAACAAAAAAAGGAAAAAAGAACTAAACAAATTATATGACATTTCTTCGCATCACAAACTCATTATAAAAGTGGAATAAAGATTATAAATTGTATAACTGACTGACAAATACCTCTACCTATATAAACCTAATTTTTTTAGCTGTTTCCAATCTGATTTCGCGATTTGTTCATCACCGATTTATTTTCAATCTGATCGCGATTTGTTCATCACCGATTGATTTTTAAGGAATGATCTGCGTCTGCTTTGTATAATCCTTTGTATTTCGCCAGGAATCATCATTATCGATATGAATCTGAGATTATGGAACCCTAATTTAGTGTAGGTGTTGTTGTTGGACAGTATAGAAGCCTTTCAAATTCGTCCGAGTTTCTTTTTCTTAAGAGGAAGAAGGGGTAATTTGGTAATTAAACAAATTAAGACCAAGATCAAGATTACGTAAAAATTAATGGTGAATGGATTACTAAGATTAAATTTAGCTTTTTAAAATGACCTATTTTTAGTTTTGTTATTATATATATAAAAGAATAAAAGATAAAAGATAAAAGATTGTAAGCGAGGAAACCCTCATATAACGAGCACATTGGCTCCTTATTTGTGTGCAAATGATGAGTGTCGTTCAAATAAATGATACACTGATGTAAGCTTGCCGTTCAAAAAAAATAAAATAAATAAACCTCGGGTAATCAAGTCTCCCGAGTGCGTGACCTGGTACCGGGTGAATTGCGCAATTTGGCATAGCCAGGAATTGAACTCGGGTGGTGTGCTTCATTAGACAACTCAGTAGCTACTCAAGCAAGCCTGAATGGTTAAAAAAATAACAAATGATATTGTTTTTTTATTACCTGACAAATTTTAGCACACCATTAGCTCTAAATATTCAAATGTAATCATATTTTAAATGTAATCATATTTTAGCTCTAAATATTATGTAGTATATAATATAATTATAATTTATATATAACTAAAAGGATATTAATGGCGAGAAAAAAAAATAGACATTAAGTTACTAACACCACTTAAAATCACTTTTAAAATTTGTCAACGTCACGGGCTCTTAAACTCAAAATTACTTTTAAAATGTATCAACATCACGGGCTCTAAAGCTGAAAAACAATTATTGTTTGAAAAAATAAATTAATTTTGCACAATTATTTTACCTATCGTGCAACGCACATTTTTTAAAATTTGTCAACACCACGGGTTCTTTAATAATTCTTATACTATTCATATTTTTTAGTATCATTATTTACATACAAATATAAACTGCAAATTACATTTTTTGCAAGAATTTTTACACACCCGTGGAGCGTACGAGCTCAAAAAACCTATTTGAATGACAAATGATGTAAAACAACAAAACAATTGTTACCGAACCATGTTGACCCTTTCCATTTTTTTAATTCCATTCTTAAACTTAAAAAAAAAAAAAAATATCAAACAATTATATTGTTTTGTTTATTAACCCCTGTATGAAAACCTTTCATTTAACTTTTCTGCCAACTCACTTTCTTCTTCTAGTTGTTGCAGCACAAACCTCTCAGACTTAGAATTTAATTTATTTTCCATAATTCATCATCAATTCTCAAGACTATTGCATAATCGGATGTATCATCTCGCGTTCTACAACTCCTTCTTTCTCAATCTTTGATTAGGGTTGGAATCGTGATCACTTTTGATCATCTTTCATCCTCAGAATCTGGTTGGGCACAATTAAAAAAAAATTCCTCGGGTGCTACAACTATCATTAATTATTACAAGGTTCATGTTTCCGGGTCACTTCTTTAATGACCCGTCCTAATCCATCTGGACGAATACATTACATTTGGTTACATCGCGAGGTACTTGACCTCTATATGATACATTTTACAAACATTGCATTCGTTTTTAAAAGACATACTTTCATTACATCGAAAGTTGACGGCATGCATACCATTTCATAATATATCCAACTATAATTGACTTAATAATAATCTTGATGAACTCAGCGACTCGAATGCAACGTCTTTTGAAATATGCCATAAATGACTCCAAGTAATATCTCTAAAATGAGCAAATGCACAGCGGAAGATTTCTTTCATACCTGAGAATAAACATGCTTTCAAGTGTCAACCAAAAGGTTGGTGAGTTCATTAGTTTATCATAATCATTCATTTCCATCATTTTAATAGATCACAAGATTTCATATATTTAATTGTACACGTAACCCGAGTACAAAATAATACTCGTAACCCGCGAATTAAAAATTCATTCATATGGTGAACACCTGGTAATCGACATTAACAAAAATGCATCTAGAATATCCCCGTCATTCCAGGACTCTCATCGGACATGATAAAATCGAAGTACTAAAGCATCTGTAATCTGGATGGGGTTTCTTAGGCCCAATAGATCTATCTTTAGGATTCGTGTTAATTAGGGTTTCTGTTCCCTAATTCTTAGATTACCAGACTAAAAAGGGTGATATTCGATTCGATAATCCAACTATAGAATGTAGTTTCGATTACTTGTGTCTATTTCGTAAAACATTTATAAAAACAGCGCATGTATTCTCAGTCCCAAAAATATATATTGCAAAAGCATTTAAAAAGAGAGCAAATGAAACTCACCATACTGTATTTTGTAGTAAAAATACATAGGACGACATTGAACAAATATAGGGTTGGCTCCGGATTCACGAAGCTATATCATTCATATGTATATTAATACATATACTTGTGGTCGAACAATTTCATATATTATATATATTTAATTTGTGTATATATTCAAAAAGATTAATATTTATATGATTTTATTAATATATATAACTTATTATTTTAAAAATACCTAATTTGTTATATATAAATATTTATATATAGATTGTTAATATGATTAATACATATTTATATGTAATATTACTTTTAAGTATAGTTTTATATAAATAATATTTATTTGGTAAAATAACGTTAATAATAGTAATAAAAATCGTATTTGATTATGATGATAACAATACTACTACTTATGATAATAATGAAAATAATAATGATATTCTTACTAAAAATGATTCTTTTAATAATACTATAGTTATTAAAATAATAATAATGATAATAAAGATAATAATATTTAATACTTAATAATAATAATAACAAATGATACTTAATACTTGTATTAGTAAAAATAATAATAATAATAATAATAATAATAATAATAATAATAATAATAATAATAATAATAATAATAATAATAATAATAATAATAGTTATAATAATAATAATAATAATAATAATATTAATAATATTAATAATAATAATAATAAAAATAATAATAATAATAATAATAATAATAATAATAATAATAATAATATTAATAATATTAATAATAATACTTTTACTAAATGATATTTCTAAATTTAACAATAATGATAACAACAATAATATCAATGATATTAATAATAATAATAAATATAATAATAATCATAATAATGATAATAATAATAATAATAATAATAATAATAATAATAATAATAATAATAATAATAATAATAATAATAATAATAATAATAATAATAATAATAATAATGAGTAATAAGTAACTACCTCAAAGAAATAGGCTTTAAAAAACGAAAATGCCTCAGTTTGGCCTCGAACCCAAGACCTCTCGCTTAAGTCAACACCCCTTAAACCAGTTGTTCTGTTTTGTATTTCTGATTTTTATGCTTATCATAAATATAATTAATCCGTATCTGTTTTATTATCTTCATTAACATCAACCATCCACTACATCATAATTATTATCTAACCTTACTGTTTCATCATCCCTCATCATTCGGCTCATCATAACAACGTAAACTGGATCTCAGCCCAACAATTACTCACATATGATATTTTAGTAGAGCTTTTTAAATACCTAGTCCAATATTATAACAGTTCAAGAAAAGCCCAAAGTGAAGGAATCAAATTAAATAAAAACAATTCGGCTACAAGTGGAGGAAAAAAGGGTTCTATGTGGCCGACCATAATTCTTGTTCTTTTATGAAACCGACAGGAACCACATCATCTGTTGCAGTAATCGAATAAAGCATATGGGTATTTGATTATCTGTTGGGTGATTGGTCACGTAAAAAAAATTAACATAGCAGAATTTTGAATAATCACTAGGATGGTTCTTGATGGTTTCCGGTTTGTTTGAGGGTTACAACAAAAGCAATTTAAAACAGAAATCAGAAAAATAAACGATGGTGTTTGATTAGTTGTGATGGTGTTTGTTCGAGTAGGGTTGTAGGTTTGTGGTTCGTGGTATTATAATGGGTGTTTGATGGTGGTCTCGGTTTCAATTAAGAGAGAGAACGAGAGAGTGGTTGGTGGTGATTTCATGATTAATTGGGTGACGGTTTTGGACAGAAAAATGGAGACAACAGAATAATAATAGTAGTTTAAACAGAAATGAATATGGTGGTTCAAACAGAAATAGTCGAGTGAAACAGAGAAGTATAGCAGTAGTAACCATAATTGGTGGCAGTTTTTGGGTGGTATTACGACGGTTGAAGCAGAAACATCACAATGAAAGCAGAAGTGGCGAGTGGTTCAAGGTTGTGGAATTGGATTTTGATGGTGATGATGGTTCTTGTTGTATATGGTGATCGGTTTTTCGAAATAGAAAAAGAAACGCAGTAGGCCGCAGCAATTATATGGTTGTCGTGGTGTTGAAGTGGGTTTGATCAATGAAGATGGTTCATGGTGGTGATGAAGTTCACAAAGAGGATAGAGAGAGAGATAGTGGTAGAGAGAGAGAAGGGTGACGGGATTATGGTGGTTTTGGATGGTGGTTTAGTCCGACGACATTAGCAGCTACAAAACAATAGGTGTAGCAGTGGTGTTGTAGCAGTTGCAGGGTTGCGTGGTGTTACGGTGGTGCAAGGTGGTTTGTTTCACGATTAAGTTTAAGAGAGAGAGAGGAAAGAGATTGAGGTGGCGGTTGATGGTGGTATGGTTCTAGGTTCATCATAAAACGAATCATAGTAGCAGTCTTCGTGGGTTTTTGTTGGTTGACGATAGCAACAAGGATTGGGTCGAAGGAGGTGATATGGGTTTCATTTGAATAACAGTTAGAACAAGAAACAAGTGGCCGGGTTTGGTTTGTGGTGATCTATTGTTTGTTGGTTTTTAAAGATGGTGAAGGTGGCTGTGAAGTGATTAAGAAGTAGAAGTAATATGTTGAGTGATAATATAACACATATATTTACATATAAATGCAGTCAATCAATCATAATAATATTATAATATAAATTAGGAATCAAATGAATTATAAGAGTAACAGAATAGCAGCCTTGAATTTTTGTTCTCATCTACCGACACTCTTAACGGAGTGTTATATCGTGCCCCGTTGATTAATTTAGTGGCGGATAAAAGTCTTCAAAAAATTTCCAAATTTTAAAATTAAGTATCTTTATTTATTTCGGTCATTATGGTAATAAATTTAGTCATTAACTAATAAGTGAAATTTACATTAATTATTCACACTCAATCCCAGGTAAAATATAAAAAGTGATAAAATTTATTACATAATCTCTAAATGTTTTATTAATAAGCCTAAAATTTATAAAACTTATTTTCGTAACACCGTTTATTTTAAAAATACATAAATCGAAACATCAAACGAGTATTAAAATCATTTAATATTTATTTTTAATATACTTTATTTATATATAGAGATATATTTTAAATAATAATTATTATAATATCCTATTTTTATTTTATTAATTTTTAATAACAACAACATATAATACTTCAAATTATATTTCGAATTATTATGTATATATACATACACACATATCTATTTACAATTAATTGTTTGTGAATCATCGAGAGCAGTCGAAGGTCAATTGAATATATGAAACAGTTCAAACTTTTGAGACTCAACATTACAGACTTTGCTTATCGTGTTGAAATTATATACAGATTAAGTTTAAATTTGGTCGGAAATTTTCGGGTCGTCACAGTACCTACCCGTTAAAGAAATTTCGTCCCGAAATTTGAGTGTGGTTGTCATGGCTAACAATAAAAAATGTTTTCATGACGCATATGAGTTGATAAATAGAGTTTTATCATCATTGAGTAATGTGGATAAAACAATTCAATTATTTGAAGAGTACCAATAAAGCTATCACAAAAGAGTGAAATGAATAAATGCAGATTTGTCTTGTCTGGTGACGTAGTCACAGTTGATTTCCAGAAATCAAGGAATTTAGAGGAAATCTTCGTAATAAGATTTGGTTCTTCGATAATTAAGGAAATCTTTGGTTAAATACGATAATCTGTTTTGATTGTTCTGTCGGGTATTTCACTATAAATCCACCATATTCATTTCCTTTATATTATGGAGTTCCATCCTTTTGTTTTCTCTTCCCGACTTTAAGTCAAGCGAATAATGGTCCAGAATTCGTAAATATGAATTTCGGAATGAACATAGTTAATGTTCTAAGAAAGAAATGGTAATAGCACAATTTGACTTGTCAAATTACCAGAGTTCAAGGGAAAGATAGGACTATCAAGAAAATATGTTCTTGATATGTTTATAGATTAGACAGAATGTAAGAGTCGTGTAATATGGCACATGCTGACGTTATGGTCTGTGAATCATCATGTTTCATTAGAAACTCAGCATGACTTACTGTAATATAATCACGTTGATCAAGTGTCATTATATTATTCTAACTCATGCTTCAGTTCCCAACATTACTTCAAAAACATTCATATTTTAAGTTCGAATTTTTCAGAATTTAGAAACTAAAACAGTTTCTTTTCTGATGTATGTGACGCCCCGTACAAAACCATCGTGTACAATTCGTCAACAACAGGATCTTTACACGGTCGGATACTACATGCTATTTGAAAACCAGTTTTGCATTCATAAATGATAGTGTTTACAAAAGATAACGTGACACAAAGGTCGATACAAAGTCATTATTTGAAAATAACATAAACTACGAATGCAAAAGAAAAGTTCCATGATTGAGACATCTCTAAGTAATGCAGCGGAATTCTAGCACAGCAAGTCCTTATCAGCAAGTTTAACACCAAGACAACAAGTCTAACAGCGGAAGCAACAACGTCTAAGCACCTAAGAAATACATGCTTAAAAAATCAACACGAATGTTGGTGAGCTATAGTTTGTCTGTAACAATAATGTAATATAGGCCACGAGATTTCAATGTTTCAAAACAGTATGAAAAGTATATGTATAACCGTGGGCACATGGTAACTAGACTTAACGTAAATATAAATATCACCCCCTAAAAGTACACCTGGAGAGTGCGTATGTCCTCGAAGTATTAAACACCTGTTAAATGCTAGCGCGACTAGCCCGAGTGGGGATGTCAAACCCTATGAATCCATATCTAAGATTCGCGTCTACCGGTTCAAAAACCAATAGTTAAACGTTACCGTGCTAAGGGGAAAGTTTATGCCGTTATATAACCCACACATATGTAAAGTTTAAGTACTCGTGTCAAATAAGTAAAACATAAAAAGGGCATGTATTCTCAGTCCCAAAAATAGTAAAGTAAAAAGGGAAGCTATAACTCACAGTGAATAAGCAATACAAGTCGATACGAAAGTGTGCAAGTAGTAAGTCGGTCTGAAAGGTCGTCAACCTAAATCAAAGGTTACTAGGTCAGTAGGTTTTCTTTATAAGTTCTGTTAGTGCATAAAATAAGTTTAAGTGTCATCATCATCATCATTCATCATCATAAAAGCTAAGTAAGTTAATCAAGTATAGAGGTCAAAACAATAGGCTGACTTTGATCAGCTGCTACCGCGTATACGTAAATCGAAAAGACGCGAAATTAGTGGCCATGGCTCCGTATGGGAGTCCTCTAGTTTTTGACCAATTTCTAGACTCAAACTCGTCTTAGTTTGACCGTGGCGATGGTTTAAGTGCGAGTAGGTCCGAATTTTCAGCACAACGTTACAAGGGTGTAGTGACTTTCGGAAGGCCATAAATCCTAAACCGTAACTCGGATTAAGACGAGGTATAAACGGAAAATCATCTACTCGAACCGAACTAACTGAAAATAAGCTTTCCAGTAGCCCAGGTGGTTTGATAAGATACGAAAAATAGTAGGTAAGGTGCTCCGGTGGGGTTCTTACTACTTGATGCTCATCACGGTTCTCATCCTTGATGCTTGTAGCTTCAAGTGTACAACTCGTTGATGGGTTAGCATCACCTTGACCAAGATTCCACCATCAACACACAATAAGTTAAGACCAAGTAAGAACACAACTCAATTAAGAGTCTTAGATGGATGATGAACCAAAGTTACATCATATCCTTAGTCTTAACACAATTACAAGTTCCATTTATAACTAAAGCTACAAACTTTACATCAATCAAACAAGTATGAACATAATCTAAGTCAAATGAAGTGATGGAACCCTAAGCTAGAGAGTTTGGATCCTTTTCACACAAGTTACAAGATTACAAAGCTAGAAAGTTTGAACCTTTGGTGTTCTTGAAGATCTTTAAGCATAAAGCTTGGATCTTCAAGTTACATGAAGATAACAAACACAAGTTTGAATCTTTATAACAAAACAACAAGATCATAAGTTAGAAAACTTAGATCCAACAAAAAGATATGAAGATTCAAGCTAGAAAGCTTGCATCTTGGTTGTTCTTGAAGATCTTGAAGCATAAAGCTTGGATCTTTAAGTTACATGAAGATTACAAACAAAAGTTTGAATCTTTATAAACAAATAACAAGATAAAGCTAAAAAGATGTAGATCTACAAAGTAGGTGAAGATTCAAAGCTAGAAAGCTTGAATCTTCCATGTTCTTGAAGGATTCATGCTTGAATCTACAAGATGTAATCAAGATCAAAGCTATAAAGCTTGATCCTCCATGGATGATGATGATCACGAATTGAATAAGAGAAGAAGAAGAAGAATTTCAAAAACTTACAAGTTTTAGAGTGAGAAAGACTAGAAAGAAAATAGGAGAGTAAGTGTGTGTGAAATACAAATGAGAGCAAGTGTTAAATGGATGGAATAAGGCTTGTATTTATAGGAAAATGAGGGTGAGGGGGAGGCCATATGGCCGTTGGAATTGGAGGGGATAAAGGGGACAAAAAGTTGCTTTTTGGTTAATGGTTGTCTAAAGTAGGTGCTTATGCTAGGATCTCATGCAACATTAAGGATAATACTTGACATAAATGCTAGCATGTTCTCTCTAATAAATGGGCATTTGTCTTACTTATTAATGGGTCACTAGCCATTATTTATTGGGCTAATTAAATGGGCCACTAGTTAGAGTAGGGTGGGCTTAAGTCCAACAAGGTAGAAAGTCCAACAAGACTAACTAGTGTGTTCTAGTAAATTATTAATCGTAATTAAGCATCCAAAAACCCAAGTAATTATTATTTTAAAATAATAATTAATATTTCGTAGTCATAATATTCTGATTACTAAAAAAGTTAAACGTGTGCGCAGTTCGCGGTTTATTCGAAACGTCAAGTGACACTAACGGTCATAAAGGCTACCGGTGATCAAGTTAAGTATCCTACGCACTCTAAGGCACGTTTTAATGTATAAATGAAAGTAAACCATGTATATTAAGATTCCAGAGTATAAAGTAGCACAGTACGCATAAATACGCAGTTTCGCAAAAACACAAGGCATAAAAGCAAGTCGAAAAAGTCGGGTCGTTACATTACCCACCTGTTAATGGAAATTTCGTCCCGAAATTTAAGGAGTGACTAAAAATGGTACCGTATTTAAATAAGAAGTAGCGTATCAAGGTTCCGTGAGACTCATGGGCTCAGAAGTGAGTTATTTACCTCGAAAGGTACTTTGGCGTATAAAAGTAAGAATAGGTATATGACATTAATTAAGTCTCTTGTCCTAAGAGATCAAAAAATTGATTTTGTTTCTTGCTAATACGGATATGTCATCCGAATATATATCTACAAAAGGAAAGATGATGTTTTTAGCCCTACAGGCATCTTCAGTAAGCCGGATGCATGAAATACATCATGAATGTTTCTAAACTCATCTAAAACATTGAGCACTTAAGTCGTAATACAAGCTGACAGGTAGAATGGAAAACATGGTAATCATAACCATGCGATTTGATATCTGGATAGTGTTAGCCACGGATTTTGTACTAATCCCTTAATTTCGGAAGGAGACCATAGGCATAAAGAACCCGATATTTAAGAAACGTTTCATTTGAATAAATGAATTGAAATTTTAGCCGGAAGTGACTAATCGGACTTATATGCAATGCAAGCCATAATTATTTATAGTGTCTTCAGGACAGTCTGAACGAACAATGAAGGATATCGCCCAATTTACCATACTGCAGGTGAACTTATCCTTGCATGGAAAGAAAGCACAGTTCGATAATGTAACTTTATCCATTCAGTTACATGTTGAAGTTAGGGTTATCATTAACTAGAACAAATTATAGTTGCAACCAACGAAGGAAGGAATGTGTATCTGTGTTATAGACGTTTTAAGCAGTCCCTTCCAAGAGGATAACAAGATTCATAGATTCTTAAAGTATTTAATATTACATTTCCGAAAGAAAATCATACGAAAGGTGTAATTTTTGAACGAGAGTGAACTCTTCGTAAAACGAACAAGTTGATCTGAATATATCCTTATACTTAAAGGGATGCGCGGATGAGAAGATACGTGAACTCTTGGTCCTAAAGAATGGTTTACTCCAAGTGAAAAGAATCTCCAAAAATGATTTCTTGTACCTCAATATACTGATTCATAAAGATGATGTTTACGAGGGTGTTGCGATTAGCCGTGAATTATTGAGAGTAGAAATTCGCCTAGTGCCTTTCCTACGATAGGGTGACCACCGAGTGTACCTCAGAAAAATGATTTATCGGCCCGTGTTTTTGCCAAGTCTAACCTTAAGAGGAACATTTTATGAGTGCAAAGATTTTCTAACAAATTTTATAAGACTGCCACTCAAAGTGGCTCAAGAGTTTTTAACAAAGATTTTAATAGTAAGCTTCATCCCTAACGGAGGGAGAGAAAAAGTGTGATCCCTACATGGTGTAGTCTAATACGAAAACCTTTAATAAAATCAACCGAGGAAGTTTTGAAAAACCTTTAAACGGTTGATGTGACAACATAAATGGAACAAAGTTTCTAGTAATCTTAGAAGTGTACAACGTGCACCGTTTTGCACAAAACTGTTTGTCTTAAGTTAAACAACTCAACAAAGGAGTGATTTTTAAATAGTTTGGAGGTATAACTTGGTATGTACTAACCAAAATAAGTAAGGGTAAATTTATACATATATGATTTTATAAATAGCATAAGTGATAGAAAAACTTTATTTCTTTCATTTGTCCATAAATCTTGTGAGGACCGCACAAATACGCAACGTGTAAAAATTTTAATAAACATAGTTTTTCGTATTTCAGATGTTACGAGTTGAAAAAGATCGAGTGAAAAAATCTTTGAATCATCGGTTGACATGTTACTAGGTAATGAAAACTAATGAATTAAATGTAGTTTTGATAATTATCAGGACCTAAGTCTTTGGCTCAAAATGTTCACGTGCGAAGCCGTTGCTAAAAAGTGAGGTATGAAGGATAGAGCATGAGGATGAGAAGTTAATCACTTCTTGACTTTGCAAAACGCCAAATAGGTTATGGCTAATATTAAAGTCGGAATACTGATGGTGTTAGTATCGCTAGATGAGAATCTCTTGGAACAAGTCAAGACTTCGAGTTATGTAAGAAAGAGCATCGCTCCGACAGGTGTGGCAAATGAGATCCCTGGGGTAACGTAATAACTTTGAATGGTTTAAGTGTTAGTGGATGCCCGAAGGTCTGCATGATGTGGTAGTAAGTGCCTTCATCACATACATACACACATGAATCTCTCGGTTTCGACAGTTGTAAGGTCTTCATGATGACTTGGATACGAATAAGCAACGAAAAATTTTATATAGTAAGCAACGAAAATTTTATAGAAATCGTTTAAGGTGACAATGTAAGAAAAGAAACGAAGTTCTTAGTAACTAGGGTTATGTACAACATGTACTGTTCTATGTAACATATCTTTCAAATAAAAGAATGGATTTGTAAAAGTGAAAGTAAAATTTCATGTGTACTCGTAAAAATAAGTAATTATTTACTTTAACATATACGGTTTCTAAAATTTGTACGAATGACAATAAATTTATTTTTATAAAACTTTGAGAGGATCGCACAGTAAAATAGTGTGTGTAAAATTTCGGCAACAAAATTTTCATATTTCAGAGGCTACAAGTTGGAAAAAGCTTCATGAGTAAAAGATTTTTGAAAATTTCGGGTGATTTTTGAGGTAATGAAAACTATTGCATGTAAATGTGGTTGATGACTATTAGTAGGGCATAAGTCCTTTGACCAAAAATGCTTAAGTGTGAAGTTGTTGCTTATAAGTGAGATACGAAAGGGAGAGTATGAGGATGAGAATTAACCTCCCATTGATTCGGAAAATTTTGAACTGGTATAACTAATATCAAAGTAAGAAGGATGATGGTGTGATTATCACCGAACAAGGAATCTCTGGGAATAAGTTAGGATTTAGAGTTGCATAAGAATGAGTATCAAATAAGATTCTTGGGTAGTCCTAAATATAGAATTTGAATCGATGAAGTGACGGGGTACAATTTCCTTTATGTATCGAAGTTTATCCATTACATCGGTTTCCTTTCATGGCTAGAAAGTGAGTAGATTTGGTGAGGCGTTCAATGATAATCCCGATAGTGTCATAACTACCTATTGTTTTCGGTTGCTTTGGGATGAAATCCATCGTCATCCCTTCCCATTTCGATTGTGGGATCTCGGGTTGTTGAAGTAATCCATATGGCTTTTGGCTCACAATTCTCGCGAGGTATACGAATAATCTTCTTACTGTAAATAACTTTCGCTTTCATCCTTGAAAGCCAGTCCATTCCAACTATTTCATCAAAGCTTCCTAACTCGATGAGTATTAGGTTAACCCTAAAGTTCATTCAAACTTTTACATCAAGCTTCCTAACTTGATGAGTATTAGGTTAATCTTAAGGTTCATTCCAACCAAATCTTATTATACTGCCGTGAAAAGTTTTATCAATCTTCTCAAATAACATCTGCTTGTGCGCAGGTAACTAATCCCTTCTAAATACTACTATAAAACTTCCAAGTTTTGTTGGCATGAGGTCATCTCCAAATGACCCACCTGTTAATTTTAAGGTACTACCTTAAATTACTCCTCTATCTCTGCCAGCTTACCATTAGCTTATCCTATAGAATACTTAACGCTCATGGTTGTTAATGGCTTATCAGTCATAACACTAAGGTTCTTAGATATAAGGTTTCTATCGCTCTAGTATTAAACAACTTTGAGACAATAAAACGTTGTGACGAATCATCCCCTAACTATAATCAGGATCCATGCGAGTTTCCATAATGATCGCTCTATCGCAAGTAAGTCCAAAGTTTTTCCAATTTCAGAACTTTTTCCTTAAGTGTCCAGGGTGTCTATATCTATAACAAATTTTCAGGTTATCAATTCTGCAATAAAGGCCTTCCGTGTACAATATCTGGGCTACGTGATTATTCTTTCCCTACCTCTAACAGACCATAATGCGTATACTCAAGTGGTTCCTACCAAAATTTCCCTTGAATCACTTCATATTCCTTATATAGTAACATTGGAACTTTTGCATGATTTACTTCAATATAACCACGCTGGCCTGTCATCATTATATTGTACTAAATCGTACGTTCATTCCAATATCACTCCATATGGTCAATGTAACGTAATCACTCCAAGTTCTACTCAATTTCATCTAACGGTGCTTTATCTATGCTATCTCAGAACCAAATCTACATAATTAATCTCACGGTTTCTTGGCGTGGGTGCATAGGTTTCGTAGGTCATGCATCAATGCCTAAATGTCCCGAAATTTCTTCAAAATGTTTGGGTTCAGGTAACGTCGTTAGGTTCCTTTCTAGAAATTCAATGTGGGTCTCGCGTCGAGTTGTACATGTAGCAAGTAGTAATACGATATGTTTTGAGGTGACTCCCAAGTCTTTGGGTATGGCTGAGCATCAGTGGAAGACACTATGACCTTGTGAAAGGAGATGTCCTCCCGACTTCTCTGATTCCTAAGAGTGTTGGGGACCTAAGTCCAGAAGTGTCGTTAGATCGTCGAGTAGTGGTGTAGAATGAAAGAGATAAGTGACGGTCATGAAAGCGTACGGGATACAGGTCAACTCAAGGAAACTGAACATTCTTCTAATGTTCATACGTTGTACGTGGCTAATTAGAGTGAGCTCGGGGTGCGGTTACTCTGACAAGCCCTCACATGTCTCCTCCTCCGAGGATCAACTTTAGCGGGTGTGTAATCTGAGGGGTACTCTTCCTAGATTGCGTGAAGTAACGTTTCGATCCCTAGAACGGTGGAACGGTAGTAACAGGTGGATTACGGTACTAGTTCTTAGGGTTAATCGGGTGGAAAAAAGGGTTCAGTAAAACATCTGAACTAGGAAATGTAAGTTTTCCAAGTCGGTACAGCGGATAGCAGGCATGAAGAAAGCACGTATTAGGCACTACAGCAACCTAGGTTGTCTACAACAGTACATAGCATGGCAATAATAACAACAACGCTAGACAGAAGAAACATGCGAAAGCAGATAGTAGCATGCAGTAGCGAAAATAAGCAATAACATACAGCAAGTTCACATGGCAGTAAAGGTAAGCAGTAGCATGCAGTAAGATCATGTAGTAGTAAAAGTAAACAGTAGCATGCAGTAAATTCCGCAGAAGCAAGTTGATGTGCGTAGAGGTGTATACGAAATAGTGATATTTTTACAAGGAAATACTATTAAATACGATACAATTTTACACAAGTTATTTAATTATTTATAGATTGGAAATACCTAAACCTTGCTACAACACTTATAGGCAGTGTACCTAATCGTACAGTAGTGTAGTTTTTAGTAAGTCCGGTTCGTTCCATAGGGAGCTAGCCAAGTTTAACGCTATATTTTTAAAACTATATTTGTAAATATATAAATATATATAAATATAAGTAGTAGTATTATTATAAAAGGGGGATTTTACCGTTTAATGACCGGTTTATCGATTTTAAAACTTTAGTCGCAGTTAAAACCTAATGTAAAATATTAAAAATAAAACTTAATTTAAAGCGTAAAGTAAATGACAATAATTGAAGTGCGATAAATAAAAGTGCGATAAATAAAATGACAATAAATAAAATTGCTATAATTAAAAAGTACGATAATTAAAAGTGCAATTAAATAAAATGACAGTAAATAAAAGTGCGATAAAATATGAAATAAAGGAATTATGCTTATTTCAACTTTCGTAATCATGATGTTTGACGTGTTGATTTTAGTTTATTATCATGGGTTAATTGTCCTTTGTCCTGGATTATTCAATATGTCCATCTGGTTTTTGTCCATAACAGTCTATCAGTCATAAATATAAAGTGCGAGTGTCCTCGTCAAATTATCCTTATATCCGAAGTCAAATATTCCAACTAATTGTGGACTTAAACTATAATTACACCAATTTTCCTTGTATATAATTCACCACTGTTTTAATAAGTCCATTGACTATTAATCCATTCCCGTGTCCGGTTAAATGAACGATTATTAGTATTTATAAATATCCCACCCATCGAGTCCGATCAAGTGTATGTGGTTATTTATAATTACGTCCAATTGTAAATATTTATATTAAATTAACGAACTATCATTTAATTAAACAAATATAAAGCCCATTAATAGCCCATAGTCTAATTTTCACAAGTGTCGTTCTTTTGTCCAAACTCCAATTATGGTACAAAGTCCAATTACCCCGTCTTTAATATTTTAGCCCAACATCACGATTACTTCGAATTAAATAAGCATAATAATAACTTAGCTACGAGACATTAATTTAAAAAGGATGAACATAACTTACAATGATTAATAATAGCGTAGTGTTACACGGACAGAATTTCGACTTACACACTTACAACATTCGCTAACATACCCTTATTATTATTAAATTAAAATTAAAATTAAAATTATATATATATATATATATATATATATATATATATATATATATATATATATATATATATATATATTACGTGAGAGATAGAGAAGAGAAAGATGTCTTAAAATCGATCAGAATGCGCGACTTTTATAGCCCCACATTTCACTGTATATCTCCGCGAGTGCTGAACTTTAAAGCTTTAAACCTCCGCGAGTGCGGAGGTCTGGAATCCAGCTCACAAATTGAATTAAACGTGGGCTGCTTTGATTAAAATAATATATAATATATATATATATATATATATATATATATAATTAATTATATATAATATTATATTCTTATGCATAGTTGATTTGTAATTTTTGGTCCGTTGCGTCGCACGCTGAAAGTTGGTTCATGTCTCGGTTCCGAATTTTTGAACGCCTTTTCGTATAATTTAATATCTTGTACTTTGTGTTTCACGGCTTGCACTCTTATAATTTTTAGACGTTTCTCATCAATAATTTGAACCACTTTGATTGTACTTTGTACTTTTTAGCTTTTTGGTCATTTGCGTCTTCAATTCGTCAAATCTGCCTTTTGTCTTCACCTTTTAATATTTAAACGAATATCACTTGTAAATAGAACAATTGCAACTAAAAGCTTGTCTTTCTTGAGGATAATGCTATGAAATATATGTTCGTTTTTAGCATTATCACAAGTAAACAAGCAAGTTGTAGATTAGTCCTATTATTGAATCCTACTTGTCCCGGTCTAGACTCACTAATGCAACCTAATTCCCCACAACCAATGTTCTGATACCAAATGTGACGCCCCGTACAAAACCATCGTGTACGATTCGTCAACAACAGGATCTTTATACGGTCGGATACTACATGCTATTTGAAAACCAGTTTTGCATTCATAAATGATAGTGTTTACAAAAGATAACGTGACACAAAGGTCGATATAAAGTCATTATTTGAAAATAACATAAACTATGAATGCAAAAGAAAAGTTCCATAATTGAGACATCTCTAAGTAATGCAGCGGAATTCTAGCACAGCAGGTCCTTAATAGCAAGTTTAACACCAAGACAACAAGTCTAACAGCGGAAGCAACAACGTCTAAGCACCTGAGAAATACATGCTTAAAAAGTCAACACGAATGTTGGTGAGCTATAGTTTTCCTGTAACAGTAATGTAACGTAGGCCACGATATTTCAGTGTTTCAAAACAGTATGAAAAGTATATGTATAACCGTGGGCACATGGTAACTAGACTTAACGTAAATATAAATATCACCCCCTAAAAGTACACCTGACGAGTGCGTATGTCCTCGAAGTATTAAACACCCGTTAAATGCTAGCGCGACTAGCCCGAGTGGGGATGTCAAACCCTATGGATCCATATCTAAGATTCGCGTCTACCGGTTCAAAAACCAATAGTTAAACGTTACCGTGCTAAGGGGAAAGTTTATGCCATTATATAACCCACACATATGTAAAGTTTAAGTACTCGTGTCAAATAAGTAAAACATAAAAAGGGCATGTATTCTCAGTCCCAAAAATAGTAAAGTAAAAAGGGAAGCTATAACTCACAGTGAATAAGCAATACAAGTCGATACGAAAGTGTGCAAGTAGTAAGTCGGTCCGAAAGGTCGTCAACCTAAATCAAAGGTTACTTGGTCAATAGGTTGTCTTTATAAGTTCTATTAGTGCATAAAATAAGTTTAAGTGTCATCATCATCATCATTCATCATCATAAAAGCTAAGTAAGTTAATCAAGTATAGAGGTCAAAACAATAGGCTGACTTTGATCAGCTTCTACGGCCTCTACGTAAATCGAAAAGATGCGAAATCAGTGGCCATGGCTCCGTATGGGAGTCCTCTAGTGGCTGACCGATTTCTAGACTCAAACTCCTCTTATTTTGATCATGGCGACGGTTTAAGTGCGAGTAGGTCCGAATTTTCAGCACAACGTTACAAGGGTGTAGTGACTTTCGGAAGGCCATAAATCCTAAACCGTAACTCGGATTAAGACGAGGTCTAAACGGAAAATCATATACTCGAACCGAACTAACTGAAAATAAACTTTACAGTAGCCCAGGTGGTCTGATCAGATACGAAAAATAGTAGGTAAGGTGCTCCGGTGGGGTTCTTAGTACTTGATGCTCATCACGGTTTTCATCCTTGATGCTTGTAGCTTCAAGTGTACAACTCGTTGATGGGTTAGCATCACCTTGACCAAGATTCCAACATCAACACATAATAAGTTAAGACCAAGTAAGAACACAACTCAATTAAGAGTCTTAGATGGATGATGAACCAAAGTTACATCATATCCTTAGTCTTAACACAATTACAAGTTCCATTTACAACTAAAGCTACACACTTTACATCAATCAAACAGGTATGAACATAATCTAAGTCAAATGAAGTGATGGAACCCTAAGCTAGAGAGCTTGAATCCTTTTCACACAAGTTACAAGATTACAAAGCTAGAAAGTTTGAACCTTTGGTGTTCTTGAAGATCTTGAAGCATAAAGCTTGGATCTTCAAGTTACATGGAGATAACAAACACAAATTTGAATCTTTATAATAAAACAACAAGATCATAAGTTAGAAAACTTAGATCCAATAAAAAAGATATGAAGATTCAAGCTAGAAAGCTTGCATCTTGGTTGTTCTTGAAGATCTTGAAGCATAAAGCTTGGATCTTTAAGTTACATGAAGATTACAAACAAAATTTTGAATCTTTATAAACAAATAACAAGATTAAAGCTAAAAAGATGTAGATCTACAAAGTTGGTGAAGATTCAAAGCTAGAAAGCTTGAATCTTCCATGTTCTTGAAGGATTCATGCTTGAATCTACAAGATGTAATCAAGATCAAATCTATAAAGCTTGATCCTCCATGGATGATGATGATCACGAATTGAATAAGAGAAGAAGAAGAAGAATTTCAAAAACTTACAAGTTTTAGAGTGAGAAAGACTAGAAAGAAAATAGGAGAGTAAGTGTGTGTGAAATACAAATGAGAGCAAGTGTTAAATGGATGGAATAAGGCTTGTATTTATAGGGAAATGAGAGTGAGGGGGAGGCCATATGGTCGTTGGAATTGAAGGGGACAAAAAGTTGCTTTTTGGTTAATGGTTGTCTAAAGTAGGTGCTTATGCTAGGATCTCATGCAACATTAAGGATAATACTTGACATAAATGCTAGCATGTTCCCTCTAATAAATGGGCATTTGTCTTACTTATTAATGGGTCACTTGCCATTATTTATTGGGCTAATTAAATGGGCCACTAGTTAGAGTAGGGTGGGCTTAAGTCCAACAAGGTAGAAAGTCCAACAAGACTAACTAGTGTGTTCTAGTAAATTATTAATCGTAATTAAGCATCCAAAAACCCAAGTAATTATTATTATAAAATAATAATTAATATTTCGTAGTCATAATATTCTGATTACGATAAAAGTTAAACGTGTGCGCAGTTCGCGGTTTATTCGAAACGTCAAGTGACACTAACGGTCATAAAGGCTTCCGGTGATCAAGTTAAGTATCCTACGTACTCTAAGGCACGTTTTAATGTATAAATGAAAGTAAACCATGTATATTAAGATTCCAGAGTATAAAGTAGCACAGTACGCACAAATACGCAGTTTCGCAAAAACACAAGGCATAAATGCAAGTCGAAAAAGTCGGGTCATTACATTGTAACACTGATATAGTGAAAAGATAAATGATTTCAGATAAGAATAGTTATGAAAATATCTTTAGAAATATCGAGGATATTTATAATGAAAGATACGATGATATCTTAGAATTTCAAATATCAAAGGATGATGATGAAGATTTGTCCGTAACAGTGTAGAGTCAGGAGCAAGATATTCGTTAATGACTTCAGTAGATACTGAATCATTTGGATTCTTTGAAGGCAGATTTAGTATTTGTGATTTGTCCACAGTCTCCTTCTTGTTTTGCTCAATCCATTTTCCAGTTCCAATATTCCTGAGCTTTGCCAACATACAATTCTTTATCATCAAACTTTTGGCTGTTAAGGTCATTTACAGTTTTTGTTGCTTCATTCAACTTTTCAAAATTCAGTATTGATTTACAGACTGGGTGCTTTTCAGAATTTCAGAATGGAAGGTCATAATTCTAAGAGATAAAGGTTATATGTATACATATAACTGTTGATGTAGTAACGCTGCGAGGTTCAAAATACTGATTGCTGATTCCGGATAATTGATACGGTAGTTCTCGTTACAAGATGTGGATGAGTATATGAATAGGTTTTAACGAACAAATATAATGGTTCTTCGGAGAGACTTAAGCCAATGAGTAGTGAAGTTGCTGGTAAGCTTACTGCTAATGTGGTGGGATATAAATGGTTCTCCGGTAAAGATGATGAAGGGGCAAATGTATATATCAAAGTTATAATAAGATTTATTCGAATGAAAGGTCGATATTGATTTGCTGGAGCTGTGACAAAATTGGCTAATTTGAAAAGGAATTGCAAAGTTATTTTCGGTAATAACAATGCCAAAGGAGCTAGCACAGATACGTGTTAAACATTTACTTAGGTTCCGAATATTTTCAGGTGCATAACTATATGCATCAATCTTTTCTTCCGTAGATGAAGTGCGTTTGGTTCATTCTCTTGATTGAGGTGTTTTCAAGAATCATGAAAGGTTTGAACGCAGATTGTAATCGTCAAGATACAAATGAGGTTTAAGATGAAATCAAGTGGCAAACTTGAAGAAATGTTTAGTTTCATATGTTATAATCAATATTTTAATTCATTTTAATTGTACAATGTTAGTAGTCCACAGTTAATAGTCCACAATTAGTAGTTCAACAATTCATATATATAGTTTAATATATAATATTCAAACTAATTAATACGTATCGTGACCCATTGTATACATGTCTCAGACTCGATCACAACTCAAAGTATATATATTATTTAAGAATCAACCTCAACCCTATATAGCGAACTCGAGCATTACAGCATATAGAGTGTCTATGGTTATTTCAAATAATATATATAGATGACGTCAATATGATATGTCAAAACATTATATATGTGTCCCGATTTATACGACGATATTTAAAGTGCGTAAAATAAATAACAGAAATTAAATGACGATAAATAAAATTGCGAGAATTAAAATTGCGATAAATAAATTG